>NW_010259814.1:38680-59815 GCF_000690775.1 Eurypyga helias
TTTCTGACAGCTGGGCAAATATTTGCCTTCCCTATCTATGTAGTGTATACGCCTACATCCAACTTGGTACCCAGTTGGGTCACAAAATTAACTACTATGGACCCCAGAAAAGTCGGACGTATTGGCAGGAACACTGTCAAGCCAAAGGACACCCCTGCCTTTCTGAAAGCAGTAATGCTGCTGGTGTGTCCCACGGGACCTGAATGAGGGACTGGAGGGGAGGGCAGGCAAGGAACAGGCCCATGTTTCCAGAAAAAGAGCCACAGAAAGAATAATCAAACGGTGAGAGAAACCAGCTGATAGGCTCGTATTGCAGCCAGAGTCATACAGCTCTCAAGCTGTCTAAGGGAAATGCTTCGGCAGCGGGAAAGGCTGAACGCGCTCCGAGGCCTCCAGGTCTTCAAGGGCCATCAAGAGTTTTGGCATTTTTGACAGCAGGCAGGAAACCTTCCGAGCAACGCCCTGTGCTCATTGATGTCACCCAGGCAGGATTTCAAGTGTCTCCTGCAAACATCAACCCCCAGCAGGGAGTATGAGGACAGACAGCTTTCCAGGAACTCCAAACGCCGAGCGGGCAATCATGAGGTGCGAGGGACAACGCTCGGCGCTCCTCCCGCAGCCATGTTCCTTCTGGCAAACACCGTGGGTTCCCCTTCTTATTTTCTTGGGAACTGAAGGTGAAGGCAGGCGACTTGGCTGAACACTCAAAAGGGAAAACAAGATTCTCAACACTGACCTGCAGATATCATGCGGCAACGCTCCTTCTTCTCTCATTTCCTCTCCTGACCTACACCGTACCTTGTGTGTTCTCACCTGCCAAGGTTGCTCAGAACTCTCTGAAGTCAGGATCCCAGGTCCTCACTCATTTCCATGGGAGCAAAGCCTAAGATGGGGTCTCTATGTATCAATAAGCACTTTTCCTGCCACCAAAACTAAAGAAAACCCAGAAACTGTACACACAAGCAATGGGAAGAAAAATGCCATCTCTCACCTCTACAAGAAATTAAGAGTAACGCTTTGTTTCACAAGGACATAATGGTAGGATGCCTGCAAGGTGAGGCAACAAACAAGTCAACACCACGGGAGAACTCCGAACCAGCCCCAGCCACCTTGTACTAAATCTTTACATCACAAGACCTACCTGCAAATTAAACTGATAAACTACTCCTTGAGAGGACAGTAATGTTCTTCTGCACTGGCAGCCTCCTCCCTGCCAGAGGGGAGGCTGGCAGACACTTGGTAGTGGGCACAAGGGCCACAACAGGTCACCTTCCAGTGGGGACCATGAGCCCTCCATGGACATCAAGGCCTTTTCACCTCCTAGACTGGAAGAGAGAGGACATTTCACTATTAAAAAGTTTGCTCTTGGTCAGTATTTCTCAGGCTGAGGCACCTGCTTGCTTATTCTTGGTCCGCAAGTTGGTCCTGGCTTGGCCTTGGCTCCTCGCTTCTCATTGCCAGGCCGTGGAGGCAGGACTAAAAGTGCACTGATCATTTCCCCAACACTGCAACATCCCAGGACGTTGCACCGCCTTGAAAAGAAGCAGCTGGCACACGGCATGGATTAATGGGAAGCGAGGCCTCCGTAGCAGGCGCGTACCCGCAGCAGCAGGGATTGCTGGCCCCACTCCTGCACTTCCAATACAAGGACTAGCTTCGGCTTATCATCTGTTTCCCTTGCTCAAGGGCAAAAATATGCTACACTGCACGACGAGGCCAAGGGGGAAGCTTTGATAGCTACATTATGCCTAAGCCTGGAAATGAGACAACACAAGGAACACAGATTTAAGACAAAGGGCTGAGTATTCTCGGTGCATTCTTCCCCCTTTCCGCCTCCTCCACAATGAAAAAAAAAAAATCTCTCCATACATACCAGTAAGGCAGAAAAGAGGGAAAGCACTGGGACCCCCAACCAGAGGCTTGCTTCCAAAGCCCACATGAACTTTTTATTCCTTTTAGCCATTTCATTTCCCAGGGAGGAAGAAGTTACTGGCACAGGGATGCGGCGGCATTGAACTCCTCTGTGGGGAAGTCGGACCCGCGTAACTCCTCCGCTCTACTGGGAGGCAGCAACACATTCCCAGCGAGCTGCGTGGAGCCAGTTTGCATCTGGAACAAAACATGCCTTCCCCACCGAGGGAGTCCCCACGGCAGGGCGAGCAGGCACTGCTCAGCCAGGTTTCCCTTCCTCTGCTGTGGCTGGAAGTCAGCCAGAGGCAGCTTAAGGCTTTGGAGAAACCAGGAACCCCAAGTGCCAGTTAAATTCGTTATGCAGGTAAGTAAGAGTAAAGTGCCCAGGGGTGATGCTTGCCCACTGAAGCTGGTGGAGCCACGGCACAGGGCTGCTCCATTTATCCCAGCCAGGGAGTTCCTGCAGAAGGTTGGATGCTATTTTGGACCCCTGCAGGCAGCATCTCCTGAAGGCTGACGTCCGAATTCCTGAGGCAGGGAGCCTCATGAGGGACTCTGCTTGCAGGAAAATGCACTCGGCTGCGCCAGGAAAAAGCATATTCAGCAGAATACGGCAGGGCTGGGACGTGCACAGAGCCGGGCAGGCAGAGCTGGCAGCACCCGTCGAGATGACGGCAGGCGAGCACTGGGAGGCACTGGGCATTCAGCAACACTTCAGTGGAGACCTAGCAGTTTCTCTACTCCAGCCCCAGGAATGGAAATTAACTCATGTCTCCAGCTTTCCCAAACTGGATGCTCCAGTAAGATAAGATGCTGGCTATTTCTCATGCTGCCAGATACCTTTTTTCCTTCCCTTCCAGTCCCTCTGCATCACCCCCTTCTGCTCAAAGCACACGTTTCCAAGAGCCTTCTGTGAAGATCTGAGCTGTCTTGAGGCGAAGGCACTGACAGCATTCATGCATTCCTGGTCACCAACAGCATCCTTTTCTGGTTTAGCCCCTTTCATTGAACAGGAGTGAATCGGAGAAGCTGAAGTGGGAGATGAACTTCCAGAAAGATAAAAATTGTCAGAAAGCTGAAGTGAGAACACAAGATCTGCACCGCTCACTATGCAGGCAAGTCTGACCCCAAACCTGGTAGGTAGGGGTCAGCAGGTAGAGTTTTCCAACCTTGCCTTCCCCATCTGCTGAGCCACCCAAGTAAATTGGCAGACAGACACACAGGTATTTTGCAATGGTAAGGAGAAGATAAATTCATTGCTGCTTCTGGAGCACAGCGATGCATCTGCGACAAACAGCACACAGGAGTCAAAATACGTTAAAAACTGTATCTTCAGCATTTCAATGCTTTGCAGGGAATAAAACACGAAGCCAAGAGCTGAAGGAGTACAAAATACTGTGAAGCTGCTCAGTGAACATCCGTTATCACTCCTTAGACTGGTGGGACAGGGTTCAGGAGGTGAGGCTACACAACAGTGCAGAAGTACTAAGGGACAGGGTTGAGATGTCCAAAAGCCACTGATTTCAGCCTTTCTTCAACTTCTTGATCACTTGCCTTTCAGGAAGCATTTCAGAAAGAATTTACCCACAGTTACCAAGCAGGTTAACCTTGCAGAGAGGTAATGGCTTCAGGGGCGGGGAGTCCTGGAGCCTGCTTTCCTCAGGCAGGTGTTTAGTACAGATGACAATCCCCTTTAGTCCTCACTTTGCATGTTACAGCAAGACAGAGGGTTGCATTCAACCCGTTATGCTATCTGGAAATACCACAAACCAAAGTTGGAGTGCAGGAGTGATGTATAACCCAAAACCCTAATGTCTTCCAAGCACTGTTTTCCATAAAGGAGAAAGAAGGCTACAGGTGGCTCCATCCCTAAACCAGACCCTGTGTGCCCGCTCCTGCACCCTCACCAGCACGAGCAGGGGCGTACGGCGTGCCTCAACGCGAGGCTGTAAAAGCAGGCACCGGCAAAGCCGGCAGATCAGTTTGCAAAGCTCAGACACTGCCGCAGAGGTGTCTGCTCGTTTCTGGCTCTTTGTCAACGTGCCGAGCAGGGTGCAGCAAACGTCAGCTACACGATACCGCTGCCAGCTGAGGACCTCGTTGTAAATAGTTTACTTGAATTTCCTAGTGGATATATACACAGACGCACATATATATATACACACACACACATATATATCTCCACATCCATATCTATGTGTGTATATACCGAACACCTGGCGTGCAATGTGTTCAGGACTAGGATACATAACGCTTGCTTAAAAGGAGGCATTGCTGACTTGACAGGTACCAACCTACATCAGAAGAGGTTTTAGATATTCTGCTGCCCAGTCTGCAACCTGACCCCGAGACATCCATAACCCTGACAAAATGGCTTGGTTTGGGGGTTAGAGTTTGCCTGGGGAGAAAAAAGGGAGAGGCAAAAAGCAAAGCCACAAACAGCGAATCTTTGAAGTACAGAGGGGAAACGCAAAGCGAGCAATGTAAAAACACATACACTTTCAACCCTCCCAGTCCATATGCAGCTGCTATTTATAACAATAGCTGGTTAGGGATAAAAAAAATAATTAGGCAATCAGGTCATTTTTAGGATAAAGGGTGACCCTTTGACTACACACAAATCCTCTTTCCATTAGTCATTTCACCTGTCTTTGAAGGCTGCAGAGAGCTCACTGAAGAGAAACACAGCCTTTCACCATTCACTCCAAATTAGGCTTGTTTGCTGGATTATTTTCAAGGGCTGCAATAAAGGCACAGACTGCCTAAAGGTTTACGCTGTATTTCTTTGCTATATTTCTGCATTTAAAGCCATAACAAAATGAAGGGGTTTGGGGTTTTTTTTCTTTTTTTTTTTTTTTTTTTTTTTTTTTTTTTTTTTTTTTTTTTTTTTTTTTTTTTTTTTTTTTTTTTTTTTTTTTTTTTTTTTTTTTTTTTTTTTTTTTTTTTTTTTTTTTTTTTTTTTTTTTTTTGTTTTTTTTTGTTTGTTTGGTACAACTTTACTCTGACAATCTGACAGCGTGTTGTATTGCCTCAGGCAAGGATACACTCCAGTAGGTTAGGAGAAATAAACTTCATGGTAATATCTTAAACCCACCTACGGTCAGTTTTCTTATGCAGACCTTAATAAAAAGTAAATGCAGTAAGAACTGAGATGAGCACAGCGATGCTGATCTGCTACAGCAGAACATCCAACTTCCCACCAAGGGCTCTACACCTTCATTCCCATAGGATTTCCAACAGACCTGGAGGAGGTCTGGCCTTCTCACCCCCTTGCCCAAGGAAAAGGGAACCACCACGGGACAAATAGCACCTTGGCAAAGGAGCCTCCTTGGTGCAGCTGTGGGATGTCTTGCCAGGAGGCAGCACTCAGTTATGCGGAGGAGCGTGTCGGCATCGCTGATGACAGTAAGCAGCATGGCATACAACGCTTGACCACACGTTATCAAAGAACAAGCCAAGGTAGAGTAGCAGCAAGGATGGACCAAGAATGCTGGCTTTTTGGTGCAGAGCTACATCCAGTGCCTTTGCCTGTCTCCACACACGATCTGCAAACGGAACATAAACCGCGTGTTGGGTCTGGCTGAGACGAAGTTAATGTTCCCCACAGCAGCCCTCATAGTGCTGTGCCTTGTATTGGTAACCAGCAAGGTGTTGGTAACCCACCAGTGTTTTGGCTACTGGTGCTGGCACAGGTCTCTCCAACATTTCCAACATGGGAAGGGACACAGCCAGGACAGGTGATCCAAATGGACCAAAGGGATATTCCACACCATATGACATCTGCTCAGCAATAAAAGCTAGAAGATGGGGAGCGCCACTTCCCAGGAGGCTGGACATCGCCTGCTGATGGGAAACAGAGAATAAATCCTTTGTTTCCTTTGCTTCCACATGAAGCCTTTGCTTTTACTTTATCCTGACCCGTGAGGTTTTATTCCATCTTATTTTCTCTTCCTCTGTCCAGATAAGGATGGGAGTGATGGAGTGACATGGGGGGCACCTGCCCTCCAGCCAGGGTAACCCCCCACAGCACAGCATCTCGGCTGCTTTTCCTGCAATTACAATACCACCTCTGCTCCTGTTCTTTCAAGGCTACAATTGCTTCCTTCAGCCAAAAAATGAAGTGACATTAGGATCAGAAAAGTTGACCATCCGAAATTCTGACATATGGATGTCAGACTAAGATTCAAAACACAAAAATCACATCAAAAGGATAATTTGACCTGAATAGCCACACATTTCCTCATATATTTATAATCATTCCAACAAGACAGGGTGGGAGGGAAGAAGAAAAGCATGAAGTGGAACCATTTTAAAAATTCATGTGATTTTTCATTACTGGAATTATCTTGATCACTAATGACAAAGACGTTCATAACTCCAGGAGAAAGTGGAATAGGAATATCGACTTTAGCAAAAAAATAACAAATTAAGGAAGGTGTGTACTAAAGCACCATTCTGAATATGAGCTATAAAGACTTGGAATTAAGTAAGCTCACAAGATCTTAGCGTTATGCTTATCCTTTACAGGCATACAACGGGGATTTTCAAACTATTTCTGAGGGGTTAAAGACAAATCAGTTGTGAATCAAAGTGGGAGAGGGGACACGCCAGATTTGCTTGATGTTTGGAGAACATCATGTGTTTACAACCCTGCTCTCCACCCCCGACAAGCACACGTTTTAGCGACGAACAGTTGGAGAAGGAGAAGTTGCCAGTGAAAGTCAAACACAGACGTGCAGAAGGCATCATTTTTTTTTTTTCTATGTTAATTTGGGAAAGAAAAGTTTCATCTTTCAAAACCTGGGATTGAATAGACGGATCCAAGCTCCTCGTTCTCAGAAAACTTCCTACCCAAGGAAACCATGAAAAATCAGATAAAATTTCTGGCTGTCCCTCAGAAGGGGACCGTCATCATTCCTCGTGTCCTGACTGAAAGGTCCCTGATGCCCTAGGCAATACCTGGCCATGCCATGCTCCTGCCTCACCACCCAAGTCATGAAGAGAAGAGCTGAAGAAGCTGCCAAAGAGGCAACGGGGCAGCCTCCACAATACACAGCAGTGCCTTTGGCCACTAAGAACATATACATCCTTTTTATTGTCAACTTATGATAAAGGAAATGTAGATTTTAGCTATTCCATCAGAAGATGAAGCTCTGTTTAATTAATCTCTAATCACCTTTAAAATGATACATTCCTGAGAGTCACCGGAGCCCTGTTGGTCGTGGCAATTGGCACTTCTACGGAAAGCAATTCTGAGAACCAGATGAATTTGCTTTAAAAGAAATTACTTAAGAGCCACTCAGTCTAATATATTCTATAACCATTCCCCAGCAAGTCTAATTACAGATTTTCAAGCAAGAATTTTAAGGTTCTGTTCCAGTATATCTGTTCAAGCCAGGATGCGACTAAGTTTGCAGAAGCTTCCACAATGATTCCTGATGACAAAATAAAGCCTTAAACTTCTCAAGGGCATGCCAGGTTACTTTTCTTTCAGTTTTTTTGCTACACCACTGAATTTTTAATACAGCTTCAGCAAATAACGAGTTTACAGCCTGGGATTGTTCTCAAACCAAGGTACCCGCAACTTGTAATGCAATAAAAATGCAAAATGCCCATCCGTTGTATAAGCTACGTATCACCTGTGAATCGCTGCCCAGACTAACGGTCACGGGAGACCATTTCAAAGCCAATATGGCAGCTTTAGAGGCAGAAAAAGGGTCAGGATGGCACTGGTGATAAAGTGGGAGGAAAGCAGCGTGCAAGGTATCATTCATTATTTTGCTACTACCGCAGTACCTAAAAATCCCAGTGGAGTCCCACACACTAAGTACTACACACACGTATAGTAAAACCCCTTCTGCCCTGAACAATATATATTCAATACGTCTGAGGACAAAGACCATGAAAGAGGCAGTAGTGCTGTCCCTGCGGTGCAGATGGCCAACCGGGGCAGGAGAAGGTTACGCGCCTCGCACAAGGTCAGATGAAAAATCAATGGCAAGCGAGCACAGGTCACCCGAATGGCAGTCTGGAGCCCACCACAAGGCCAGCCCTCCCCCTTTCTGATGTCTGGGCCAGTGCTGCTAAACACAGTGGTTAGGCACTTCGTACATCCTTCTGGAATGCCGCTCTCTACTATCGTGAGTTGGTAATTCGGTAAGGAAAAGGAAAGCATCCTTCCAAAGGCCCTACAAAGAAATAAGTGTTTCGGAGCTGTACTCTGGGGACCCAACTGATATACGAGGTAATCAAACAGATACGAAGCGTGGAGAATATATGTCCCTTAGGGGATGTGAAACCTTCTGATAACCTCCCTCACCAATACCTCTAAAGTTACAAAACTCCATGCAGCGCTCAGGACTCACTAATTTTTAGCAAAATCACCTAACAGCAGGAAGGGCCCTGTTTGCAGAGACAACTCTGGCACAAGCCGTTAGAGCTAGTGATCCACGACAGCAGGAGAAAGAAACTCCATGTTGTGGTGCTCCCTGGAGAAGGTCATCCTGGCTCGGCAGCATGGCTCACTAGGGAAGGAGCAGAATTAAGCCCAGCAGGGTTACCCCCAGCCCCTAAATGCAAGGCCACACTATATTCTCTATTTCCATCAACTTGAGGACTATTATTACTACATTTCCCTCTGGAACAGTGGAAGATGGTGAGTACCTATATTGTATGGATCTGAAAACCAACATGAAATCAGTTAAGTTACAGCCTTACCTGCTGCAAACATACGTTGCTGTAAACGGTAAGATTTGAGTGGCACCTCTGTAGCAGTTCCCTGTGCTAACTGCAGATTGATTGGGTGTTTTATTTACTTTGGTGAAAGGATTTTTCAGAACTAGACATCCCTCGTTTCTTAGGATCATCAGTTAAAAGAATACACCTCATCATTTTGCTCGTCTGTCAATCAAAGCTATTTATCACAGAGGCTAAGAGTTGACCCATTAATGGGATAAGGATTCCTAATCTATCAAGAATATATGCCAACATCTAATCATTAGATCCTCTGTAAGCCTATACATTATTTACTTTTGACATAACACACTGTACAGCTCTTTCTTTTACTCAAAATCATTTCTAGACTCACACTGCTCTTGAATGGATGAAGATGGATACAGTACCCATCTTCCACACAGGGTTCTTGCGGATACTATGGCACAGAGCTCTTCCAAAGCGTGGTTACCAGTATGGAAAGGGTTTGTCACATGGATGATTTTCATGAGCATCCCAAGAGATCAAGCTGAGTGGAAAGGAGAAGGACAAAAAGGGGTTAAAGTGGTGATACAGTCCTCTCCCTTCACTCCAGTTACCCATTCTCCTCCACCCCAACACCAGTCCTACAGAGTTCCAGCCCAGAAAGGAGCTTGGTCACCCAGACTTGTTTGTTTTCATGGTTCTGGAAAAGGGAAGATAATCCAGACTCAAGTAAGAAAAAAACCTTCCATATTTAAACAGCTACACATATTTTCAGCCTATTTCAGGAGCACAGGGAAGATAATAAGGAGCTCCACTTTCCAGGCTTACCATGCTAAGAGGATAAAAAGAGAACTCTTGTTAATGCTTGTGCCTAGATAGTAGAGCATTATGGCTTGGATTCACAAAGGGATTTAGGACTCTAAGTCCCACTGAAATCAGGAAATGAATGAGACTTAGGCTCCTAAGGGCCTTTGTGTGTCCCAGTCTAAGTGCCTCCTCCTTTTGAAGCCAATGGGAACAATGCCATGGCATTAAGCAAGGGCAGAGCCTGCCCACGAAGCTTTAACTCTATTAAAAGACTAGAGGTTATCTGGTGACAAACAGGCACAACACCCTCGGTGAAGAGCCTTTGGCCTGCATGCCTTTAAAGCTTCCACCGCGCTCCATCAAATGGAGCTGAAGCAAAGTCCATAACCGTCGATGAGAGCTTTGCAGTGAATTAAGATTTCAGTCCAGGTCCTCAAGTCGCGAAAGAGTCGCTGCTGGGGAGAGAAACTGTGCCATCAGCAAGCCTGGACCACGCACTGTTACCTCATAAAACCCTTTGGGTAGGCAGGCGGCAGTGCATAGCGGTGTAGTCTCACCAATGAGCTTTACTTTGGCTTTCTGTGATTAACATCAGACATCCCCCGATCCACACTATCTTTAAAGACATTCTGGGAAGTAAACACAGTTATGATATTTGCACATTATTCGTTATCATTGCTTTAAATACACCTTAATAATGATCAGTGGCATGTGCTCCTGTAGGAGGAAACGGGGTTTCCCAATACAGGCATTTATCAGCGTCACTGCAATTTCCACACCAGGAAGGTGAGAAAAAAACATCTATCCCGCTTTCTGTACTCCTGTACAAAGGTTAAGAGGAAAAAAACACATTATCCAGCAAGTGTCAAGTATTTGAATATCATTAACTGCTAATAAGCCCTTCATCGTGGTGGTATAACATGTCCCTTTTGCTTATACAGCTCCAGAAGGCTTCAAAATGTAAGACAAGTGTATCCCAGCGGGTGACCACACTGGCACGGTGAACCCCTATCTAACCAGGCCCTCAAAGGCCCCTCTTCCCCGTCCCCACAGATCAAAAACTTGCCTATTGAGGCTGATACACAACTGATCAGCGCTCAGCCCTTTCCGTGGCACTTTTCTGTTTTACCTGGACCACGACACGTAGCCTAGAGGACCACGAGGCCGTTTTACATGCCGAAGCACTTCTGACAAATGGCCTTTCCTTAAAAAGCAGCCCTGAAATCTTCCAGTGCGTGCCGCAGACAATTTGACATGGGGTCAGAAGAGATTCATCTTCACTGCAGCAATGCTATCTCCACCCCCAGAGCACACAGCTAAAGCTGCCTCCGCTCTACCTCGTCAGGAGTGGAGGAAAAAAAGTGTTTTTTTTTTTTAAAGAAAAAAAGGAATCAATAAACACCAGCACTTCATCTCTGCTCAATTTAGCCCTTTCTGGGAGCATAGATAATTCCTGATGGCGATTGTCCAAAGTGTCCAAATTCAGACAGTCTGATAGCCCTTTCAGTCAGGTCAGTCCTGACGGAGACAATAATCAGGCCTCCCATGACGAATTTCATTCAACGAGCGGCGCTGATTACGGGAGTGGTTCGAATCATCGCACAGTATTGACCGGAGATCAATTTTCAGCTTGAGGTATTGTGGAGAACATATAGTACACAGCTAAGCTAGAGGCGGGGAGTAGGAATTCAATAGCCTACCCAACCATGTCAAATAAAAGCCTGCACAGAGAGATGCTACAGTTTCTACTCCCTGAAGCCCGTGTTTTTAAAGGTACACGCTATGATGAAACGGAGCCCCTGAGGAACTGTATTTCATCATTACGTTTTGCTGCATCATTAAAATTACCATTTGATTCCTCCACCCCAAATTTATTTCAGGCGATGCGCTTCGCGTTAAAAAAAAAACAACATGCCCCAACAGCTCTTCCTTTGATCCCATCTTCCCCTAATTAAAACTGTCTGAAACACGTAGCGGCTGCCCTTCCCGCAGCAGGTGCTGGGTCCCCCAGCGCTCCCCTGCTGTTCTTCACCTCCGCCCATGCCAGGCGGTGCAGCTTTCGGCTCCGACCCCGCGCCAGCAGAAGGAGAAGCGCTGGCGATGCTATGCTCCTCGCAGACCCCACGCTACCATGCGCTGATGCTTGCTTCTAGCCCTTTATGCTTTGAAGGAAGAAAAACTAGCTTTGAGGTGAGGAAATACGACGTGTCTTAAAAATAGCCAAAGGAAAAAAAAGTGCTCTTGAGGGATTCCTTTCCCAGTTTCGCTCACTGCCAGGGATATTACAGGATCACGAGTTCTTCAGAGCATTAAAAGAGGAAACAGAGCTTGATCCATATCAAGCTGCAACAGCTCTGTGACAAAGAAGAGAAGGTGAAGGTCCATTTTTGGACACACGGTTGCAAGAGCCTCTGCCAAGTACCAGCTCCTAGAAAAAACGCTTTTTCTTGGGGAAACCTGCACCAGAAGTAGCTTTTTCCATTGCTTCCCTGATGTTCCTCAGCACACGAGCCAGGATGCTGGGATCCAGCATTGCTGCCACCGCGGAGGGAAGCAGAGTGGGAAGAGACATGCTGAGCCTTGCACAGATGCTCCCAAATCTCCACAGGCACCTTCTGGATGGGACAATTTGCTGCAGAGGGGGTGGCTGTGCAAACTCACAACTTGACAAAGCCGTGTGGGAACATCGGGCTTCGCCCTGGACAAAACATCCATTCTACTTGCAGGGCGAGACACCAGGCACGTGTGCGGGAGTTGGTCTGTTTGCACGGAAAAGCTATGGTGACCACCTAGGGTGACGGTTCTTCAGACGTGCAGCGGTAGAGAGCTTCATCTTGTAGAGATCAAAGAGTTCTTGACTTCTTTTAATGAAGATTTTTTTACACATTCATTATTTATGGAACCTATTTTAATATTTTACCAGGTCTCAAAGAACAGTAATACACTGTGTCTCTTATAAAGGAAGACAAACTTGAAAACGGTTAATCTAAAAATCACAGCTAATCACACAAAATGTAAATTCAGAAACAATGAAACACCAAGCCATTGAGTAACGCTACCTTGTAACAAGGGGTAGTATACACAAGCCTAACACAGAAAACAATCCACCAAATAATACAAACTCCCAGCTCTAACAGGCAAAATTCTGATCCTTCCCAAATCAACAGCTGTACTGACCTAACTTCCCACGTCCACAAATCAAAATGTGCTTGTGCACATGGGAACATGTCAGTGTGCTGCATAAAATCCTGCTGTTTCTCTTGATTCTCCTATTTTCTGTTTTCTTCTTGTTTTCTTTAAGCTATCTATGTCTTACTTACACTCATATTTTCCTTCCAACTGTAACTGTTCTCGAGTCTTCTTTGTGTTCCCTCCCACCTTCTTCCTCTTAGTAACTTAAACATCAAATCAAAGCTAATTTGGTCATCAATGGGTAAAGAAATAAAACTTTGTGGTTTGGGGAAAACTATATTAAACGATCCCACGCAAACCTAGCTGTAAGACCAGAACTACCAGCAGCATTTAAAAATAGGGAGATGTCAGAAGACTGGTTGGTTGGTTTGGGTTTTTTTGTTTGGTTGGTTTGGTTTTGCCTATTTTCCAATCTGTCAAAAAGAAAATATAACACAAGAACCAAAATAAAGTAACCACGGTAAAAACAGTGCTGAATGTTTGAAACAAGACGGTGAATTCGGTCTTCAGAAACTCAGCTTAGGAACCCGTCATCTGCATAAGCCCTCAAACAACGATGCATGCTAACAGGGTAAATGCATCCGAGTTGCAAACAGGGGATTGGTATCCTGCAGTGACAGAAAATTACTGCTGGATGACAGGGCCTGCAAAGTTAAATTGTATTGCTTTAAAGGAGAAGAAGATAAGAGTATTGCTGGGAAAGGCAGGCTGCTATACAGTAGAGTATAATGTGTACACACCAGGATCAGAGGTCTCTCTTATTATTCCGCTATTGTATTGGCCAAGCCATGCCAAATGAATTAAGGAACTTCATAGCGGCTTAGAAGTAGAAATAATTTCAATTTAATAAATGTATATATATATAGAAAAAGACATGGCCTGAAGCTTTACAAATCACAGAATTCCTATTAAGTCTTACAAATATTAAATGAGAATTTTACCTGCTAGTTTTACAAGTTGCCTTCTGCCCTCAAGAACAGATGAGATGTTCCGCCTTTTCTAACCTCAGCCAACTACACCAGGCTTTTCCAAACATATTCCTGTGCCTTTGTTTCCAGCTCCTCCATTCTGCAGTGCTTTATGTTATGGTGTAGCCTTTTTCCCAGGGCTTCCCCCTAGTATTGTAATGCACCCCACGTTACGATCTTTATACTTCTCTCTCCTATAACAAGTATCTTCAATCATCCAGCTGTTTGTTTCAAAAATAACTACTCCTTTCGGTGTGCAAAGGAATGTGCCATCAGAATATATATATATATTTAATTGCTGCATATTTGGCCTTTAAAAATGAAACCTCTTTAAAAAAGCCCCAAGTTGGACTTCTAATAAATGTGACCCACAAGATCTCTGGTCTGCTGGAAAATCACAGCCATGACTCCTAACTTGAATCCCTTCTTGTCTTCTGAAAAGTTCATCCCCAGTTGGCCAGTTCAGCTATCCACCGATAAAATTTAAAAAGTATGAATTTTCATTCCTGTAACATGAAAGTCTCTATTGCTTGAACAAATCTAATTGGCAGTCCTACAGATTGGCCAAAGCTCACATTAGAATGAGGAGTGAGAAAAGAGGAACTATTCAACAAAACCCCCATTTCTACATGGAAAACTTGTTGCCTGTCAAAATGCCAGAACTCGGGGGCACATAAAGACTGCAAAAAAGCTGTAATAGCCCCAAGCGCATAATTTAAGCAGATTCTCCTTCTTGCTTTTACCTCTGCACCTTCCCCCTGATGCGATTTATGGCTAGCCCAATGAAGCTCAGGCAGGTACAGTTAAGACACTGAAATAATTTGGTCCGTCACTGAGAAGCACTGAGCGCCTCCGAAACCTGTTCTGTGTTAACCTCCATGCCTACTGATGGATTTCAGTGCCCCGGGGCTTCAACTGATCAAGGGTCTGTCAATACTTCCCTGGAAACAGCCTCTCGTCCTGCAGCACAAGGCTTCATTTGAAAGACCTTGTGTTGATTGTTAACATGTGTCCTCACTTACAGTATTTTATTTCACGGTGAAATTCAAATGCAGTTATGATTTCAAGTTTTAAAACACTGTAGCAGTGGATTTGAGTGGATAAACAGACTAAGCATAGTTAAGAGTCCCACAGGGAAGTCTTAAAAAGACTAATTTATGAATATGCAAACAGTTTCATGTCACTCAATCCTGATAAACTCCAGTTGCACGAGCCCGCAAGATGAAGGCAATCTGATACTAAACAAAGCCACAAACTGCTAGAAGAGGAACTTACAAAGGATAGTTACGCTGAGGAATCTTATACTGTGCAGAAGAAAGCTTCCTTTCAAACATACTGCTGCTTGGGCCCTCCTGCTTTTCTGAAGATCTCGTATATTGTTCTTTTGTGAGCAGCTTTCTCCTCATAGTAGTTTTGACACCTGCATTAAACTCGCTTATGCATTCCCACACTAAGTGGCATAAGTAGAAGAAATGGGATTTTGTTTTTTCCTGACATACACAAAGTCACACAAATAAAAATACCGTTGCAACGGGAAAAAAAAAGTTTCCCACCTGCTTTGTTTGCTTGTAGAAAGCTTATCACAACTAAAAACACACCTTGCCGAGCAACACTGAAGTGGTGTTGGTGGTGATGCACAGGTTTGCAAACTTATTTCAGTCTAGCTTAATGTTGAAATCAGCAGTAAAAGTGCTATCAGCTTGGGAAGGGGTGATTCCAGTCGTAGCCTTCATTAGGAACACAGGCCAACAGGGAGCAGCCACCCCCCTCCAGAAATACACCACTGGAAGCCAGGACACAAGCCAGCTTTGGTTATCTTTGGCTGGGGTGTGTCCCCTACATACTGCTGGGTGCAACTGGCACCCTCCGACCCAGCTGCCCTCCTGGTTTTGGCGGCTCTTGCAGCTCTCCCGTCCGTGTCCTTGCTGCCATGTGAGTGCTGTGGCTGAGAAACCTCTGACTGAGCCCTCCACTCCCATTCAACTCATTTCACAGGGGTCATGGGAGAAAAATCATGCCTACGTTATCAGACACTGTAGCAGGAGGCAGTGGAAAACACACACGGGAAAACGTGGCAGCTTCTCCTCCAGATGCCAGAAAGCCTCGCAACCCACACAGCGACGGGGAGAGGAGCTGTCCCACCAGCATCTCATCAGGGCAATAGATGGGGCTAACTGCAAAGCTAAAGATCAGAGACCCCACCAGCACACCCGTCTCTGGATGCAGGCGGATTAAATATATGTGGCCACACAGGCCTGAGGGTTAAATGGAAGGAAACGCCCTGGACTGCAAGCGTGGGGCACGTTTGCTCCTTTGAAATCTATATGTTTAATTTCTACTTCCTCTCGTTAGCTCGATTTGAGACTGCCACCCCAGGGGTATTTTCTCATTCAGCCAAATGTGCACAGAGCATTTTCAGAAACGGTTTTTTCCTTCAGAATGGATACACAGCATCTTACCATGGTACCCTGCAGCTTGCGGAGATCACACAGTTTCGGGAGCAACTCAAACGAACAGGTGAAGAGGACAGCATGGAGTCTAAGGAGCTAGGGCTCAGCAAAGGGTGGCCCAGCATTAACTCCGAGGACATCCTGACATCACTGGTGACGGACAATGAAGCGACAACAGGAATGTAGTCAAACCAAGAGTACTGCCAAAATTAAATCCTCCATTATCCTGTTCTGTTCAAGAAAACTGGGACAGAGAGCTAACCCAAAATGTCTCCCGAGTGATTTATGGCAAAAGCTGCTCTACTCAGGTCTACAAAAAAGCAGTCTAAACAAGGTTCTAGTTCAGTTTTGCCCTTTGCTTGAAACAAAAATGTGCTTGAACTTAAATAGTTAACAGTGAGAGAAGGGGGCTGATCCTTCAGGCATTTCTGAAGGATGATGGGCTCCCAAATGTGAGCAGGAGTCCAACAGCCCTAGGTGCAAGTGCTTCAGGATATAAAAAGGCAAACATGCTTTTTTTCAGTGTTTAAAATATATTAACCCAAATAATGACTCATTTTCTCCTTGATTACTGAAAGATGATTATTCACATTTAAGTATTTTGTGAAGCTGCAACAATAAAATATTATGATGATATTTTAGAGAATGTGAAACAATTATCTTTCCCTCAAACCTCTAATTTAAAAAATAAGTGCTTTTTCTCAGGAAAAGAACTTTCTCTCTCTGAAAAAAATATTCTGCCACCTGTAAACATAGCCTCATGATCAGGAGACGGATGTGTGAAGGGTGCTGGAGAGAGGACCAGAATCTCTAAAATCAGTGATAGCACATGAGCTCAGGTACAGGAACGTGAACGAACCAAAGGTGCAGACCCTAGAAAAGTAGAGTTTCACCACCTGAAAGTACAACTCCTGCCAGGCAGCTTCTAGATCATGATACAGGAGGTGCTACCCAAAACCAGTGCTGTCAACAGAATTCTAGCTGAGATGCTTGATTAACAAAGGTACTAATGGAGGTATGCCTCTCCTCCCTGGATGAAACAAGTCAGCAAAAACCACCAGTTGTGCTAAGAAAAAGAGTTTCCTAATAGCCAAGAAGCAGAAACACAGGAAAACTAAATCCACACTTACACCATGGTGAAGTTTCTTAGCCATAGGAGGCACGTATGCATTTGATGTGAAAACAGATGTAGAAAACCAAAGAGAGGATCAAAGTCCACGTGACCAAATTGCAGAAGTCAGGAAGTCAAACCAGCACATTTTACCTCAGCTGGTACCTAGATCTGAGGCAGGTAACAGGGAAAAATATTGGCTTTGGTAAATAAAGTGCAAGTTTGAAAGGAATTTTTCCCCACTAACATGAAAACTCATGTCCTGAAATAATCAAAATTCTCCAGATCTCCTTCGTCTGATAAGACAACTCAGATCTTATGCATGGAGGGGGCTGGGCAGGGGAAGAAAGGGGAAAAGCTGATTTCATGGGTCATCCAGCACACTAAAGACAAATTAAACTGGATGTAAACAGTGCATAGAGGCACCCAATTAAAAAAAAAAAAAAAAAGAGCAAGGCCTTCAGCTCTCACTTCTTGAAAGCAGAAGAAAATAGAAAAGCCTCCCTGACAAGCAAGAATTATGTGCTGACACTGTATGTGGAGGTACCCATGAGATTCAGGGCAGGGAGAAATAGCAAAGGAAAATAACAGTTTAAGAGCAGCTGCTCCTCAGATGGAGTGGCATCTCTCCCCTACCTGGAGGACTTTGCCACATCTGTGCACAGCAGCAACAGCTGCTGCCTTTGTCAGGGAAACGGGATGTTGGAGCCCCAGAAAACCAGGGGACACACTGCCAACAGCTCCTCGCACCCCCACCCCACGCTCAGCCCTTTCTCCGGCAGCTCTCCGCTTGCTGACATTCAAAGGGTAGCTCGTGCGCTGTGCTGTGACCCAACAGGTATGACTTTAATGCAGTCATCTCTATCTGTCTTTAAAAAGTGTTTCTTGCATGTTTATGGCATGCCCATTCTAGCAATGGGACTGACAGACAGGTTATCTGCTCCTGCAACTGTAGTAAGTTTAATTCACGGGGAAGTTGCTGTAACCTCACACTTTGCCACTCCCATACTCTGTGTGATATGTCATTGTAACCCCAGACCCTCTCAAGGAACAACAGCTGCCCCGAACCCCAGGGGGGGTACCCTGGAGAGTATGTGAATGAAGAAACCTTCTTCCACGACCTGTGGGCACAGCCCTGACAGGCAGAAACCAAATTCCAGGGTACACTTCACAGGTTTCAGGGTGAGCTTCCCACTGGGCAGGTTAAATGCTGAAGGAAAGAGCTTGGCCCCACGTGCCCCCTCCCACGGAGGGATGGGAGAGGCTGCCAACACCGTGTCTACCTTCTCCCGCTCCCATGGTGGCCCTGCTGCCAGCTGATGGAGCAATCCCCTCTGTTCCTGCTGTTCAGACCATCATTTCCCAGCAGTTCCCAGGCTAATGAGTATTAGATGAAAGATTCGGTTGCCCAAGAGCTGGTGGCTAAAACAGTATCAGTAGCCTAAGTACTCACCAGAGTCCTCTTATAGTCGGCAGAGATTGAGCTAAGGTAGTCAGGGAATCCAGGGAGTGATTCACCTGGCCCAAACAGGGGTGTCCACCAGCACAGACAAGAAGCAAACTGCTTGCCAAAAGGACAGGCCAGCAGAAGTTATGCTTGTCCTCACAGCCTTTACATAATTTGTGTAGCTGTTGCATGAAGATGTAATTATGTTTATTCTCAGACTTGTGTTCGATTTTGCAAGGAGGGTCCCAGCAGTTAAATTAACAGAAGGGGGGCTCAGGCCTTACTCTTCATGCCCAGCCTGCACTCCCAGGTTTGAAAACGTGAACCGAACACACGTCAGCGTACGAACATGCCTCTGCCCCTGCAGACAGCGTGCGCACAAGGCTCTGCCCAGCCAACGCAGGACTGAAGCTGCACCAGGGAAGCTATGGCACAGACAGACATCACCTCCGCTTCTCAGGAAGTCCATACCCAAAACATGGAAAATAATTTGACAGGGAAATCTGGCAGAGGAACTTTTCCCCATTAGAATCACATTTTTTTTTTCTGTGTTAAGTGTATCTAGCCCTAATGCAAGGCACATTTAGATCTGGCCATGCGGACTGCAGCCCAACTCACTTTGCAATGTGCCTTGGGTGTCCTGGAGAAGACAAGAGGCTGTTGTCATGTAGATCCAACAAAGACTGTCCCAAAGAGGAACTGCTGGAAGAGCCCTTTGCCCATCTCCGCAGGTGAGGCCCAGTACAGACTTCACCCAAGACACCATCTCTCCAGCTCTCCTCCGGGCAAGTGCCAGGGGAAAGAGGGGCTTTTCCCAGCTCGCCCGCAAGCACCACAGTAAAGGCACAAACACAGAGAGCAGAAAAACACTCATAAAAGTAAAGATCAGGCAGAGAAAGGAGTAAGAGACGAAGCAGTCGGGAAGTCACCAAGAGCTACTTTACCAATAACCAGGCTGGAGCTGCCGGACATGGAGGCTGGGGCTCAGAGCACCTGAAAGGCATCAAAACCGTACCCTTTTGAGATGCTGCAGCAATGGGAAGGTGTAGGCTGAGAGCCTCCCTTGCAGAGGTTTAAGTAGGGAGGTGTGGAAATAGCAAGAATAAGGCTGGGAGCCAAATTGAGGGGTACGGAGGGTGTGGAAGGAGGGAGGAGAAGGCTCTTTGCTACATGATGAGTTTAGGAATGTGGCTCACAGGGCTGGGACAAGCCTGTTGTCTGGGTTTAGAGTTGCACAAGACATTACAAAGCTCAGATCTCCACCACCACCACTCCACACACACACCCCTAAAGAAGAAACCCAACAAACCAAGCAGGAAAATAACTGGTAGTTGCATTCCTAGAGGATGTCAGCTAAGGAAGGAGATGGGGGTTGTCTTGGGCTAGCAGCTCTCCAAGGAGAGAGGAAAACAGCCTCTCCTCCAAAGATGTAACAGTTGAGGATATTTCCCTTGACTCAAAATTAAAAAAAAAAAAGAAAGAAATAGGCTAAGAAAGGGCTTGACAACAAAAAGAAAGTGGCCACGGCATGGTCATGGTAAGAATTGGTGGAGACTGTTCAGATCAAAGTTCGGCTTCGGGTTGGAAAGGCAACATCCCTGCCTGCAAGGCACCGAGGAGTCGGCAGGTTAGGTGGGCTCCTGCTGCTGGCTTAGTATTTAAAAACAAATTATGTCATTCAAAAATACAAGTTCTTTGCATTTCACCAAAACGAACAACAGCCACAAACACAATTTAAATCCTTTTCTTCTCTCTTTCTTTTTTTGTTAGCCAGCATATTTAGGAAAAGGAGTGAGGCCAGCTGGGTGGGACAACGAGAAACCTTTGTCCAGACCTTGTATTCATGCTTAGAGAAAAAACACCTTTTCAGACCCAGTCTCACAATTGGCTAATGTCAGCCTTCGGGGAACACTTATTTGCCTCCGTATAGTCCTCATGCTCACTTATAAAAAAATAAAACAACTTGGTAAATTTTCTTCCGCACATCTCCCATAAACATCTAAATGACTTCCTCTAACAGAGCAAGCTGCTTCCACAGGATCAATAGCCGTTTTCAGTTGCATGTGGCACTCTTTGTGCAGGCGGGAAGAGTTCAGCGGAAGGTGGCAACGTCGCCCACAGCCCGGCTGATGCATCACAAGCAATACGTGCCCGAGAAGCCATAGGCGGCTTTCCTTCGCTCAGCTGAACCAGGATGTAAATTCCACTTGGATGAACGGGGCGACAGCCCAGGCAGAGTATATGGCTTCAGATTTTGGGACAGCATGACAACTGGATAAATCCAGCCTGGATTAGTCAGCTACTGGGGAGATTGTAGCATTGACACCTTTACACTTGCATCAAGACACTTATAGCAGCATATGAAGCTAGTGCAAACTGCACAGGAGATGGAAGGAATAATCCTGCTTTACCTTATAAATTGCATTCCTTATTCTAATTAAACAGAAGAAATGAAGGATCATACTAATCATAGAATCACAGAATGGTTTGGGTTGGAAGGGACCTTAAAGATCATCCAGTTCCAACCCCCCTGCCATGGGCAGGAACACCTTC
>NW_010259814.1:60071-74511 GCF_000690775.1 Eurypyga helias
CAGGCTGAACAAGCCCACCTCTCTCAGCCTGTCCCCATAGCAGAGGTGCTCCAACCCTCTGAGCACCTTCATGGCCTCCTCTGGATTCGCTCCAACCAGTCTATATCCTTCTGATGTTGTGGCATATTAGCCCCCCCGATGTGGGGCTAATAATAATAACATTATTATTAGCTTATTTTTCTGAGTGAGTGCACCCAAGAAGACGGTTGCTTCTGATGTTGTGGGATATTAGCCCCTGATGTGGGCTAATAATAATAATAACATTATTAATAGCTTATTTTTCTGTGTGAGTGCACCCAAGAAGACGGTTGCAGCAGAAAACCAACTCACCATGCTGGTCACTCATTTCCAATCCCATCTCCACATCACAGATAATCACTTCACTTGCTGGGCTGTGTTAACTCCACATCTCAATGCCAATCTACCTGCATGGCAGGTGAGCACTGCAAATCCTCCTGCCATATGACTGGAAGATAAGATGCCTGGCAAGTAAGACAACATGGTTAAAATTCACCCAGATATTGGGCAGAACTTAAGTGTTTGGCCATACCAAAACATCCTTCCAAAAAAGGTAATTTCTCGAATGTCCAGTTTCATTTCAACACAAATGCTGCGCAAAACCGATCACTGACTTCCAGGCAGGGATGTGTCAAAAAGCAGAAGATAGCCACATTGTTCTGCACATGCAAGGACCTCTATTTATTATTTTATTACTATTTTAATGCAGAAGCACTTGTCCCAGTGCTTATTATTTGGCTGAATGAGCTGAAGTGAGACTCCTGGGGCAGCTGCTGACATAATGAATGATTGTGTGGTGAAGCCCAGAATGTGAATGATGAAGAATTTTGAAAGGCCCTGGAATTTGTGAATAACAAAAGTAGCTACAGTCCCCAAAATCTCACCATTTGTTCTCAGCAACAAAGGAGGACTCAAAGGCCTTTGTTTAACAAAATGATTCAAAAACAGGATACGAAAGGAATTAAGGGTTATCTCTACTGGCATAATACAGCAAGCAAATTGTGTCCCCAAGTAGAAAGAGTTATGAATGTAGTCTGTCGAACATATTGTTAACTGAATTACTACGGTCCTGTTTCTTTTATCCCTTTTCCAGTACTGTTACCATGTTTCCTGTGTCAGTAATTCTCAAGGTCTTAAGGCCTTTCAGCCCAGAGTCTGAGAGAGGGGGAGCTGTTTATTCCACAGGAGACTGCTTCTCCGACATGCAAAGGGGAAGCATCCAACCACGCAACCCCTCTTCCTCCCAGGGTCTCCACTGGCCATGGACCCTCGGCTTACCTCACTTCTTCCGCATTATTAAAAATAACCATTACATTTCCTTTCATTTCAATTTCCAGTCCCAAATGTTCAATTTGCATTAAAAATAAATAAATAAATCACACCCTTATTATTGGTGTCTTTAGTATGGGACAAGAGCTTGCTAGTGCAAGGCAGTGATGGGCATGGGAAAAGAGACAGCCATGCCCCAAAGCAGCTGCCTTTCCCTTCAAGGAGAAACAAGCCTTCCAGTTTTGGAGCACCTACTGTGAGGATTACGTACGAATGCCACAAAAGACGAGCGAACCTGATGAAGATTCATGCCACACTGACAAGTGCTATCCAAACAAATATAAATTCAATTAAAAGACTCTATTGTGCGAGCAATAAACCCAGAAGAGTGCTGGATCGAGGAGTGGAGAGCCAGCTCACCCGTGAAGGTTGTCAAGCATGAGAAATTAGACAGCAGACACGAGCGATGCTGATGCTGAACCCAAAGGTGGGCACCATAAATCAGAAAGATGGCACTCCTGGGCGAGGGGAAGCGGGTTTGACACCCACAGAGGGACGGATCCAGCTCTGCTCCTTCCTCCTTCTATTTGGGACCCTCACCTGAAGTGCTGGCAAGGGTTTTAGCAGCCCACAGACTCCATGGGATGAGCTATACCAAAGACCTATCCATGACAATTATAGGGATAAGTGTAAAGGACTCTTGCGCAGGATGATTACGCTGCCTATCTTTCCTTGCCTTTGAGCATTCGTTACACTCAACCACACATTTCCTACTGCAGCAGCCAAAGTCCATACTGCCTGTGGTGTCTCGTTTGCCAACCGCTGTAACGCTGTAGCTGCAAGCAGTGCAAACAAAAACTGCCTGTGCCACCCTGACCGCCTCAAGTCAACGTGAATTTGGCAATCGTTTCAAAGGAACCGGGCTTTCAACTTAGCGTGCAATTCAGACCTGGAAGAAAACATCGCCCTGCCATCAATTTCTACAGGTGCCTCATCAGCTCAGTGTCTCCGAGGAAACACTGATTAGGCTACAATAAAAATGCAGCAGGAACCTGTGGCTAAAGAGCATCTTCAGTTCCTGGCCTCCTTCAGTCCCCTGGGAATCAGCATCACTCAGAGAACAAGAGATCCATCAGCACACCTTTACAAAGGCATTAGTGCACCTTTGCTGACATCGGGTGCTAGGTTTCCTCACTGAAAGTTATTTTTCTAATGAAGAATGAAATTAGCACTAAATATTCCAATTCCAGGCACTGCGCCAGCATTAAAAGAAATAATAAACCCGTGTGATTCATGATGAAAAAAAAAAAAAAATCACAGGATACAACAGCAACATTGAGAAGTTGCCTAGAGAATATAAGATGAAGAAATCTGCTATCAAATTGTCATGCCCAACATGAAATAAAGCCTCTACAAAACAATGCAGGCTTGAAGAGGCTGGAGAAGTATGCTTTCTGAGTAGCGGCATCTCTTGAAATATGGTTTAACACCTGTTATTAATTCTGTTGCCTGGCACATTTTCACCATTACTTCTTCCGTCTCGGCTACAAATCCAAAAGATCGCACCAGAGCCTGACATGAAACTGTGGAAACACCGCAGTCAGAGTTCACCCGGCCCACACGTTAAAGGAAAGCTTCTGCTACCTACCTCTGCGTTTACGTTTAAGAAAACTCCTAACTCCAGTACCAGGCCTACGATCCCCTCCCAGTCAACCCCATTTTAGCCTTTTGACTTCAGCAATGGTAATTTATGGATTAAGATACACAGCAAGGCAGTGACAGTAGTTGATTTCCATTGGTCTTATGTATTGAGCCTCCAAAAAGGCACATGGGTTCCCCAGTGGGGAAACATATTTTTCACTATTTGCTTTCTAATATCACCAGAATAGTAAATAACAGCACTAGAAATACCAAAAATGCAGGAACCTGACAGCAAGTAAAGTAGTAAAACTCTGGAGCAGATGCCCCCAAACAGGGCCACTCCTCCCAGTCTGGGGTAAATCACTGCACCCCTCAAAATTCTGCCTTTATTATAGATTTCTGTACTGGCACAGTTTGGCACTGGGCATCACTTGGACCACACCAACGTTTTAAACTCTCATGGCATACCCACCTCAAAATTAGGCAGAGAGACTACACTATGCTGAAGAAAAACCCTGTCTCCACTTGGTTCTGCCACGTCTAAAACAAAGACCCTAGTAGCTCATCCAACAAGGGTGCCACTACCTTCAAACCGTGACTGCTTCTATAGCCCTTTGACATCCTCCTAAGGAATGTTGTGTAGGAAGAAACCATTGGGGTTAGATGCTACTGGGATGTGGGTCTGCTCTTCCCATCCCAGCACCTTCAGGATCCCATGTGCACAGCAGTATCAACAGGAAGATGCAGTCCCTGCTCCCAGGAACATCCCACGGATGAGACAGAGGCAGGTAACAGACCCAGCAGTAGCTTGGGGGAAAACGAAGCAGAGTTGGGTACCGATGTCTGCTGTGCATCGTTAGGCAGGACCGCTCACGTCCCTTTCCCAGCATCACTCTGCCCTCATCCCACCACCATGAGAACTGGGTTTGGCCCCCGAAATTTTTCAGCTGCCTCTGATCTCAGCGGCCATTAATGCGCGGACAATAGGCTTCGCTGCTATGTCCCCATTGCTGTGCCCTGCAAATGACCTTTAATTGGCGAGGGACACAATGGGAGACAAGGGCCGATTCAGAGCCGTTCCTGCCGACCATGTCACTTCTTATTTACACTCACCAAAGCATAATCACCACTTCTTCTGGGTGAAGAAGAAAAAAAAAAAGGTTATGAATTTACTTTGTCGGGGCTCCGTAGGAGGATGCTGACACTTTGTTTGGGGCAAAATGGGGCAAAACGAAGCTCCGGTTAATATGCGTACTGCAGCACAGCACACAAACACGGTGCCCACGCGGCAGGGAGGGAAACAGATGCTCGGCACAAAGGAATACCCTGGCTGTATGATTTTATCTCTCCAAGACATCCAAGGATGGTATTTTACCTTATGCACTGGGAGTCTATTAAATTTTGTGTTGCAAGTTAGAACTCTCTCAGTAGTCTTCAGGAGCACTAAAAAAAAAAAAAAAAAAGAAGAAAATCTCACTGGTTTTCTCCTCTCTCTTCTCAAATTTTACAGCTAAATAAAAACAGCAAGAAAATGAGCTCTGCTCCCTGTTGAAAACACTGGACTCTGCTGCACTTCCCTGTGCTGGGAGCCAAGCCCCCTGGCCCTATCTAGGTCTATTCCCCTAGCAGCTCTAGACACTTTCTCAGGTTGAAGATATTCCACCCAATTTAATAAAGATCAAAATTCAGCTCTTAAGTGGTGGCCATGCATAATCCAACCTCAGCACCCTGTGACTGCATCTCCTTTAAAACACCCATAGCCTAAACAAATAAGAAGGAGCGATACTTGCCCCTGGGAGAAGCGGCATCTTTTCCACAGCCCAATCACTAGTTTATTACACTGGCTGCAGAACGCATTTTGAGGTTTGGTGCATGCCCTGAAAAACTGCAACATTCGTTCACGCAGAAAACTTTCCCAGAAGTAATACGATGCTAAATTAGCTTTCGTTTCTTCAAGTGGGCTGTTTTTCTTTTCTGCTGATGATTTTTATGCTCGTGGTGCACATTAAAGGTAGCCTCACCAGACAGGTATAGTGCATTAAAATGGAAATGTCAATATGGTGAAACAGGATGTGTCACGTTAAACAACACCATTATATATATTTATACTCCAGGAGGCAGTGACCACAGGATGCAATGCAACTGCAACTTTATCAGAGCATTATTAAAAACTTCTCCTTCTAGCAAGTCAGATGTCACGGCAATGTGCTGCATAAGCCCTATTAAGGGCAACTGGAATGGTCATTTATAAAAATGTTATATTTAGAACCACATGTTGCATTTACACAACAGGTCCAGATAAATTCCGGAAATAGCTTTTGCCTTAAAACATGAATATTTAAAGTCACCCGTCTTGTACAAATACATGCTTCGTGCTTCCTAAACTTTCAACATTCTAATCATAATGATGCCTCTGCTATGCACACATGGGACTTGAAAATGATCAAGCAAACATCCCTTTCCCGCATGTCACCTCAAGCACCCACCAAAAAGTCCACCCTGCAGCCCACGTGCGCAGCTCCAAGGTATGAAGCATTCACCTCTCTTGTCCAGCACAGCACAATCAGTATCTCATTGGTATCTGACCTAAATACATGTATGTCTTGACTACGCTCTCTCTTGATACGAATTATTCCTGAAGCTGAAGACATTAAAAAAGCAGACTTCTATAATTCACCACTAGTCATCTGAGCTTAGAATTTGGGGCATTACAGTTTTCTTCAATATAAAACTACCCTTAAACTGGGCTTGAACAAAGGAGTTCAGACAAGAAATGCCGCAGCCTTTCACAACTGCAGAGCAGGGAAGGATTTAACCAACCCTCGGCCAGTTCCCACCAGCTCTGCCACCACCAGGAAGGGAAAAAAATACAGCAAATTTCCCAGGCGGCCCTGAAAACAGAATCCCTTGCTGGCTGCCAAGGTTTTGCTTGGAGCTGGCATAGCGGCACTGACCTTCAAACCTTGTTTCTTTGATCTCCCCTTACCCAGATCGCTCGCCCACACAACATCATTAGCCAGCCATTAAGCTGAGTGGCCATAGGAACGAGACCTCTCTGTCCCTCACCTCCTCCCCATCCTCCTGGGTCATGGTCCAGTTTGGTGCACATCTGAAAAAGCTGTTTTCCCAGCAGAGGAAGGAGGTTACCAACAAGCTTCACTGGGAAGTTCTGCTCAACAGTTCAGCATCCTTCAGATCATAGCGTTTCCCTCCTATACCTCCATCATTTCCTCCTTTCCTTAGGGACTGTGAGGGCTGCTGAAATCTCAATGAGCTACTCATCTTTTCCACGCGCAGGAACAAAAGCATCTAAAGGAAAACAAAACGATTTTATGGTAAGGGTGTGCGAAGGGATCCAAATGGGATCCCTATTGCACGTGGAGCCTCGAGTCCAGATTCAGCGGCTTTTCACTTACTTTTCATGAGCAACACCAAAAAAAAATCCATGCCAGTAAGAAACCCATTTTGCAACATATCCTTTTGATATTAATAAATAAATGGAATTTAAAAAAAAAAAAAAAAATTACCAGAACCAGCAGGTGAAACAGTTAACTGGGAGATAAAATTCTCAGAAATGGGCAGGTGTCCCCGACCATGGCAGGGGGGGTGGAACTGGACGACCTTTAAGGTCCCTTCCAACCCAAACCATCCTGTGACTCTATGAAAACTTCACCTGCAAACAACTATGATGAGATGTCTTAATGGGAGCAAGTTCAGGGATGTGAGTACCACTTGCTAACCTGCACACCACCAAAAATACAGGTATCTTGGATAAATCCCTGTTAATCTGTGTCCATATTCCTAGCTATGAACTGAAAATATTCTAGGAATAAAGCACTGAACTAAAATTAAGAAAGTAGTAGTAGGAATTACAAAAACCAGACATTTTGACAGTGATCATACAACTGCTAATAAATCAGAAGAAACTCATCTCTTTCAAAATTGGCCAAGACATGAACAAGCAATAAGCAGCTGTCTGTGTTTCCATTTGGAGGAATGAACAAGTTTTAGAAGGGGACAGAGCCATCAGCATCTACTAAAACTGAAGCGGCTTCAAACCCGAGACATGCCAAAATTCAGGTGTCCACCTCTTTTCACTGCAACCCAGAAGACAGAAATAAAGACAGAGACAACTGATAAATTTCTGCAAAAGAGGACTGTATTTAAACCAGACCTACATTGTGCCTTAGCAGGGAAAAATCACAAGATGAATTGCATTATTTATCCACCAGCATCAAGGCAAAATATATGAAAATATTGCACTTTGATGGTGGAGACAAGTAACAAATGCTTACCTGCACAGCAAGCGTCCTTTTACAGATCACTCTAGCACCATCCTGATGATGCATTGCACACAAGTTTAGGAAACTACAGATCTAAGCAAAGATTTGCTGTATCAGCACGTGGGGAGCAGGGTGCCATGCAAGCTGAACTGCAAAAAATGAAAAGCCACCTTGGTGAAAGTTTCTCTGCCTCCGAATGGAGCAGAAAGCACGGCTGGTGATGTGCCAAGGCGCCAACTCCTCCGTTCACCCGGAGGGGCTAATGACAACCAGAAGAATTGTTGGAAAGGTCAAAAGCACCCCCACTCAATAAGGCTTATGTCACTACAGGCAAGGTACCAGAACATCAAAATTAACAGATTGATTCAAAATTCTCCCTGCTGTGGAAAAGCTGGAGGAATGACCAGTGACACTTTGAGACCAGAGTCTGATTCAGCTAAAACGATACCCATCCCAACCCAGGAAGGATCTCGGGTCCATGCTCAACTCAAGAGCTTTACGGCACAGGAGGAAGAGTTGAAGCCAGTCCCCAAGGGGGACACTGTCTTTGGCTCCCAGCGAAAGACAGATGACATGTGAATGCATCACCCACCTTAGCAATAAATGCAACAGAAGCCCTTGGGACTTTACACCAGTTTGGGATCAATTCACGCCAGAACAGTCACCCACCCTGTTTTCTAAAGCCAGCATGAAATTTATCCTTCACCAATACAGCTTCGTATTCATATTAAATTGAATAGCATTTTGCTTATACTAGTGGTCAAGATTTCATAGCAATCAGATGTCACCAGACACTCTGGATGATAAACCAGAAGTGCTACAAAAATTGCTCATTGAACATTTACTTCAGACTTCAAAACAGTTAGGATTGAAAGTCAGGACCCTCACCGCGGCAGCAAACACCCTCTCCGCAGAGATGCTGGCAGCATCCCACAGCGACACGTCAAGCCAGTGAATCCACCCTAAACTGACCATGATTGTTTCCATCTTCAGAGCCCCTTCTTTGGGACTCCTTTCCCCAAACTTCAAAGCTGCAAGACCTCAGAGATGCTCTGCTGCGTTTACACTGGCCAGCAGACCTAATATATTGGGTTGACACTGGCCAGCAGCCCACAGATTCTCACACCTGGCCAACAGACTCCTGCAAAAGCTGGGCTTTGCTCCAGGAGCTGTTATCTTTACAACCGTTTCAAAGAAGTATTTATTTAAGTCTCTGAAAGTTTTCCCCTTTGAAGAAACCTCGCGGAGGGTCTGGCGAGGTCTGGAGGATCTCTGTAAACAGTGCTGGTGAGAGGGGGATAAGGGTGGATGTGTGTTTAGGAGGGTTATGTTATCTCTTCTGCATTGCCGTGTATTTTGAGGCAGGAAAAACTGCTCAGAAATGCTTTGAGAGAGCAGCAAAGTCTTGAGGAGTGGAGAAGGGCTAAATTTAGCAGGTGAATTCCTAAGCTTTCCTACAGCATCCCCAAGCATGCTAGCTAGCAGCAGTATTCAGAAAACAACCCCTTAATTCCTAAATTTAAGGTGTAACAACTGTTAAATTCTCCTGGGAGCCAAAGCAGGCTCTCTAGGTTGAATTTCTTACCCCAACTTGTTACAGCATTTATTAGAAAATTCCTTGTAATTGCAAGCCACCAGGAAATTTTGGCCCCCCTCTGGATGCACCACATGAAGCCAATGGCGGCATCTCATCAGTACACCTCTATTCCAGGAAAGCAATGTTTTAGAAATATTTTTACAGGCACTCGGAGCCTTCTAGCAAGTTTAAAATCATTGTCACGCTCAGGCTGCGATTCAAGGAGATGGTGCAAAATCCAGGGTTGGCACATGCCTAGGCTTTACCCCTGGCTTGAGGTATCCTGATGGAAGATTAATGGGAATGGAAAATAATTTCCATGCTCTGTCCCACCACTTACAGCTGGTAAAGTTTCTCAGCTGTATTTTTTTTTTAAATGCTCTAACATTTGGGGCAGATTTTCAAAAAACCCATCTCCCATCCAGCCTATCTTTAACAATTTCTCTGGCTGGACCCTAACAGCAGCCAGGGAAGAAGGTTGTATGCAAAGAGCAGACAGGAGAGGATAAATGAGGATGTTTTAGGAAGACTTAATTTTCACCCAGGATAACTCTTAAGCAGAAAACTTTCCCAATACAAGCAGCAGTCCTTCTCCCAAAAGTTCAGCATTTCTCAAGGAAACCTTTCTCAAACAAGTTGCTATGAGATTTACTGCTGTCCCTGCCCCACATGCACTGGTTCATAAAGTAATAGTAAGAAATAGGGTGGAAAAATGCATGTCAAGCTTGCAGCTCCACACCAATCTGAAATCAGAGATTTTTCTGCATGCAGAGCTTTGGAGAGACATACCTTGGGCCGGGCACTCGGCAGTAGCCTCCGCACATGTAAGCGTCCGAGCCCAGGGCAGAAGCGAGCAGGCTGTGACCAGCCCCGCAGAAGAGCCTCGGATCAATCTGAGTGCACATTTATTTTGAAAGTCAGATAAGAATTGATCTGCCCGCTCGCCTAAGGAGGGATAATACATGCTGTATCAACAGTAAAATGCTTTTCTTCTTCTCGCTCTTTGTAATTAAGATTTCTACATCACTTTAGGGAAAAGCAGCTTCTTGTGTCCTGCCTTCCTCTTGGAAACATGAAGGGCTCCCGTGCCTTCTACCACGAAATGGAAAAGGCAGTGAAAAATGATCCTCAGCCAAAGGAAGGAGACGTGAATTTGTTTGAAACAGGAAACCCGCAACCATTTCAGGTTATCAGCAGCACCTAAGCAACTTAGTAAAACAAATCCCCACAGCTTTCAGTGGTGGGTCTGCCTCCAAAGCTGTTAAATGTGATTTTCAAAAGTGCTTCAGTGACATAAGCACACAAATCCCACTGACTTGTAAAGGGCCCTAAGTGCTACCAGAAAGATTTTTAAAAGGTGTTTAGGCTCCTATTTCCCACTGAAATCAAGCAGAATTAGCCACAGACCTTCAAAATATTTTCCCCAAAGGCAGGGCAGATTTCAGCTTTCATGTTATTTAAAGGAGGCTTTTTCAAAGTTCATAATTTACCAGTCCTCTCAAGCTCCTAGCATTTAATGGATGAGGGGAAAAAAAAAAAAGATGGAAATAATAATACAAAGAAAAAACCCACAGGTTTGTTTGGGTTTTTTTTTCTAGCAATGTTTTTCTTCGCATTATTGATTTTCAGAATGGCCCTGAAAATCACATGGAAGTAAAGATAAATCAGTAGAAAGATTGAAAAAGTTCACTAAAACACCTAGTAAGACACCTAAATTTGTAACTCCTGCTAAGAGTTCCACTCACATATTCCAGAGCTTCCTCACTCGATATCATTGGAGAAACCCACAATGCAGGATCCCACTGAAACATCCTCCTTCACAGCCGCTGAAGAAGGAATGGCAATGGTCATTAGAAAAGTCGTTGGGTTTTTTCCTTTGAGATAAAAATAACTGTGCAAGATTTCAGCATGCCATACACGTGGTGTTTAAGTAGGCCATACTGTCCATGGCTGAGAGGATTTAAATACCTGGCTGGGGTCTAGGATGCACATAGAGGACTGAAAATCAGCCTAAAGCACCTATTGAGTTTTTCCCAACCCTCAGGACTGTCTGCAAATCCTGCCTAACAACTGATTGCATCAACAAACCAATACCCCAGTAACTAGTAAGATACAGTCTTACAATTCCTGGAAAACTGGTTCTGTGATTGTGTGATACTAATGCAAACTAACCTGATGCTCTTGAAATTGCAGTGGTGAATATGGGAAGGCGGGGGCTTTGTCTCCAAAATGGGATGCATTCCTGGATAAATGCTTGCCCCGTGGATATGCAAGGAGATGAATAAGGTCAAAAGTCCAGCAAAGCTCAGCTGGCTCAGACCAGCAGCAGGAACATCCTTGGGTCAATTTGGGAATGGCATGGCCAAGCTCACCCCCAGCCTCCTTCCACTTAGTGCAATGAAGTGTCGGCCTGGAGAAAGCTGAAAACTACCTCCTGAGATAAATGGCTACCTTTGCTGGATTTTTAAGAAAAACTGGCCTAACATTTTAAAATGCAGTGATATCTGTAGTGAAAGCATGAAATAGTTTACTGAACCGGTTATAAAAACTTTCTCCGCAGACAACACACACACAAAAAAAAAAACAAACCCCACAAACACCAACCACAAAGCTTGTTTGCACAAAATGAAATCTAAGTTATACTGCCAACATTTCTGATTAAACAATTTAGTCCAGAAGAGTATTTTATGGTAAAACAAAACTTTAAAAAATCCTGACATTATTGCAAAATATATGTCTTCTGCAAAGATATTAGATGCTAGGTAGTAAACTTGTGCTCCATTTTATGCCTTTTAAGCTTAAATTGAGACTCAAAAGTCCAACTTTACTGCTTTTAAAATACAACAGTAGTTTCAGATGAAAGTCCCTGTACCAATTCATTCAGAATATTCTTTCTGACTCTAAACACACTGTTTTCAAACCTACAGACACCAAATAATTTTACATATTTGTGTTCGGTACTGGGCAAGACCACGGCTCACACTGGAAGACCAAACTGGGGAGAGCAAAAGGCATGTTTTGCTGTGTTAAAATGAATCACAGAATGGTTTGGGTTGGAAGGGACCTTAAAGATCATCTAGTTCCAACCCCCCTGCCATCGGCAGCGACACCTTCCACTAGACGAGGTTGCTCCAAGCCTCATCCAGCCTGGCCTTGATGAAAAAAGAAGGAAGGGAGTTTTCCTAAGTCAGGATTTGTTGCACGAGCCCTGCTCCCAGATAGCAAGGGATATTGCTCGAGTTCTTGTTTCCCCTCATATGTCACTTCTCTTGTTTCTTGTGCACACACACTCTTAGCTTTATTTTTTAATTAAGAGAAACAGCTTTCTCCCTGTTTCTTCTCAGCCTCAAGCCATTTTTTTTTTTTGGAGGAAACGTTTTCTTTTTGAAGGAAACATTACTTTTTGAAGGAAGAGCATGCAAATGCTAGTCAACGCAAGACTGGTTTTTATTAATCACTACATGGCAACCGAGCTGTTCATTCATTTGCCAACAGTTATACGCAAACTACCTAACCATGAGCTGAGCAAAATGTCATCAGCTTCTCTGCTAGTCCACGTAAAGCCCTAGGAGGATGAATAAAAGGCTTTTGTTCAGAGCAAGGAGGAACCAGCCCCAAATCCACCCAAGGAGGGCGTTGAGGCATTGCACCTAATATTGGCCAGGGAACATGCATTTAGGGAGCCAATGTCTTATGAAAGCCACCTGCAATCCCTCCTGGGTGGAGGACACCGAGGCAGGTATTCCTCACCATGGAGAACCTCTGCTTCTGCGCAACCTCACGGCAAACTCTCCAGAAAGTCACTCCCAGCTCATGGCCACGCCAGCAAGGAGAAAGCAGGCAACGCAGCAGCATTCATCTCTCACAAACAAAGAAATCTGATCATCTCCAGTAATTTCCTTAGGATAGATTGCAGCAGAAGCCTAGAGCAAAATTAACTGGATGTTCTGTCAAAGCCATTAGGCCGGGACTGAACTCAAAGAAAATTATGTTCACTGATGTCTTCCTATTTACTTTAAAATGCAGTCATTCTGACAGGCTCATGAGGTAGAAGATCTCATTTTATGAAGGTCTTAAGGGACAAACGGAGCAGAAATATAACATGCTGCTGTCTCAGTCAGCAAAATGATCACAAAATTACTTTACAACTGACTTTCAAAACTACAAATCCAGTTATTTTGAGTAATTTCAGCCTTTTTAAAAGATACGTGGTGCTTCAGGTTGACCAAAAAAGCAACAAACTTGATAAGTATGATTGGGACAATTTTCCTTACTCGTAAAATAATGTTTCTGCACACAACCACCTCCATCTCCTTCAACACAAGAGCGACTTGAGGGGCACAGTCTACCGACCAGACGGCAGAGCACTTGTCTTCATTTGCAGTCAAGCCACCGACACTGCCTATCTCAGTGTCTTCAGATGGAAGCAAAACCCAGGAAACTAAGAAGTAAGACAGAGAAATAACATTCTCTTGATGCTGCAAGCAAGCACCGTGTACTCAGCATCCCCAGCACAGCACCCAGCAGCGCTCCTGGGACATGACTTGGGGTGCTGCCTGTCATCAACACTGTGACATGTAACACTACCATAAAGTATAGACTAATTAACCAGCAAGAAGGAACTGACCTAAATTTTCTCTAGCTTGAGAAAAATCAGTTTTGCATTGTCAATAAAAAACAGGAGTGAAGGACAGCCCCAGCACCAGCTGCATCATTCTTGTAGTGTGGGATATTGAAAAGCCACTCTGCACTAACCCAGAAAATTATCTACGTAACCCCAAAAGGCCACAAAGGGTCTCGCTGAACTCAAGACTCACTCCAAAATACTGCTAAGATTCACTAGGTACCAGCCTAGGTCTCCTTAACCTCCCAGTTTCTATTCAGAATGAACAAGACATCTAAATTTACAAATCTTCCAATCCTCTGCTTGTAATTAATTGTCTACTGTGCAAAGGCATGCAGCAGCCCTTTTTGGGATGACATTGTGAAAAGATGAAGTGAGGAGAGGCCAACACTGACACCAGTGAAAGGCAGAAGTGACTGTCAGAGCTGCTCAATGAAAGCACCTTGCCAGCGATGCCAGGATGGTGCTTCGGAAAGGCTCATCTTCCCTGCAGAGCCAACACTCCTGCAAAAGGTGTGTTCCTCATACAGAAGATGGGAAATACAGAGTTCAGTGCCAAACACACAGTGTCTTACAGAAACCTTCTGGCTTGGAAATAATCTCTACCCTGCAAATCCAGTACGATACAATTAGAAAATAACCTGGTGTAACACCAAGCCCCTGGCTGCAATTGCTGCGTTCCCCAGCCCTGAAACTACCAAAGAGCTCAAAGCCTTGTTTGTACACACGTGTTGTGCAAAGGACCAACAAAACCCCGGCTGCCCCGTGTAAGCACAGCTGGTAAGATGGAAAGGTGCTTTTTTATTATCTTAAATAGTTTTTGCCTATTCCCACTTTCAATATCTGAAATCTGATGCCCTTAAAATTAAAGTAAAATTTAGAAAGTCCACTTTTTTCCCCCCCCTTCATTTTCATGTTTAGCTTCTGCCTCCATCGCATTTTCACAGAATCAAAGAACGGTTTGGGTTGGAAGGGACCTTAAAGATCATCTAGTTCCAACCCCCCTGCCTTGGGCAGGGACACCTTCAC
>NW_010259814.1:74912-86142 GCF_000690775.1 Eurypyga helias
AGGTCCCTCTGGATGGCATCCCTTCCCTCCAGCGTGTCGACCGCGCCACACAGCTTGGTGTCGTCGGCAAACTTGCTGAGGGTGCACTCAATGCCGTCATCCATGTCACTGACAAAGACGTTAAACAGCACAGGCCCCAACACCGACCCCTGAGGAACACCGCTTGTTACTGGTCTCTTTCATTTTCTACTCTTTGCTTATTTCTGTTGGCATTTTTAAATACCTCCTTTGCTCCACATAGTCTCAGATACAAAACATTACAAAAAACCCAACACAACACAGGAATTTAAGGAATTCCACTGTGCTTGCTAGCATCAAACAAGAACAACGCAACTAACGAAGCAAGAGCAATACCACCCAACTGCCGATTGCAGTTAACACATAAAATCCCCAAGAAGGGCCACTTTTTTGGCCTGTCCACAACATTATTCCTTTCCCAATTACTTTCGAGGAAATCCTCTGGCATTACAAGTTGAGGATTTACCCTGTGAGAGCAGGGATGGGGCTGGAGAGGGGCATTGTCTGGGGTCACCCACTGCTGGCACAGAGCCACAGCCACCATCCCACCAAGGCTGGGAAGAGCTGAGGGGGAGCAGGAACCGAGCACCCCTGGACTGGTTGGGGTGTGGATGGCAGAGATCCTGCTCTTTCATATTTGAGGAGAGAAGGAGTTATTTCTGCAAGCCCCAGCAAGCTCAGGAATTTAAATCCTTTCCTGGGAATCCACGGCACGTGCACCCCGTGCTGCCCTGACGTCAAGGACAGCCTGAATTAATTAGGGACGAAATAATTAGGCAAAACACATCTTGTAAAATTATCAAAGGACATCTGATATCTGAAGTGCGCACAATGTTACAGTAACTGCAATATCTGCATAACCTGTCAGACGCAATAGAAATAAATGAATGTTGCTGTTATTAATGCTGAAGTTGTCTTTAAATCCATTAAAACCACCGTAGCCTCGGACCCAGAGAAGAGAAAGGTGGTGTATGACATCTGTGCTGATTACAGGGAAGAGGAATCTGGTCTAGCTGGTAGATACAGCATTTCAAGCAAGCAGAGTGCTCTGAAAAAGCTCTTATTTCTGGATAAAAGAAAGAGAAGGATTGGACTGCACCAAGAAACCAAAAACAAACAGAGAAAAAAAATAAAATCCTGAACCTGGATTTCCATTTTGAGCAGAATTAAATCCCTCCCCCACCCAAAAATACGATATATATTTATTAGAAATCAGATTAAAAAAAACCACACACCCAAAACAAAAGCATGAATGTGGCTGACTATAAAGATACAAGCTGGGGAAAAAAAACATATAAACAACTAAAAGGAAACCCAATGCAAAGCTTGTGGTCAGAATAGACAATACTTGGCTTTGTTGATACTAAGATTGACTTTAAAGGATAAATGTTGGGTTTGGCATCCTGTCTCTCACCCAGAAGCAGCCACTTAACGTTTCTTATTAACGTTAGCATTTCAAATTGCCCAGAAAGCAAGACTGTCTTAAGTCACCACCCTGAGATCTGCAAAGAAAATAGGCAAATCTGGGGTTATTACCGGGAAGACAACGCCCCAAGCAGAATGCTGTGCCGGGTTTGAGTGCACCCAGACTTTGCAAAATGCACATACCCAGGTATGTAAACAGTAACTTGATCACTGCAAGATGGTCGAGCAGAGAGCAGGTATACATTCTCAGCATCTCGGCTGTCCAGGAAAGGTCCATCATCACATCCTGACAGGCAGCCTAACCCGAGCATCCCCCAAGTGCTGAGCCAGGGTGGGACGACGCTGCTCTTCCCAGTTGAAGCGAGGGCTGCAGGAGACTCCTGCGGAGCACAGTGGATCCACGTTTTGATGAACAGGGAATAACCGTGGCCAGTCAGGAGCACAGAGCAGCCAGAGGGACGATCTGGATGGCCCCTCTCTCCTGCCTTGAAGCCAAGCACTGGTTGGAATGCCCCACGCTGGGATCTGAGCTGACTCTCCATGCTAGCAGGGCAGCGAAGCATTAAAAAAAAGTTGCTGGATCATTAAATTTTCCCTCCCTAAGAGGAGTCAAACCCAGGTAACTCCTCTTGCAGATAAAAGCGCCAAAAAAATACCTTAGGAACGGCTGCAGCTCCAGGAGATTGCCAGAGCTGTACCTGCCTGTAGAGCAGACACCCACAGAGCTCTAGATAGGATACACCTAGAGCCAAGCTCCTGCAAGGGTGTTTATAAAACTGCAAAGAAAAAGAAAATACGCCCAAGAAAACAGGTCTGAAGCAAGAGGTGTGCTGGCACCACTGTGAATCTTCTTCATAGAGGGGGTCTTGTTTTATACAGAATGGAACAGGGAGAAGGGGCAGGGGGCAAAAGCAGCTTTGAGGTGTCAAAAGGTAACCCAAGTAACCCAGCTTTGACATGAAAAAAATGTGATTTTTTTCAGAGTTCAGCTCTCTACCGTGACTCACAGGGCTGCTTTCTTCGTAGCCTGCAGCTTGCTCACCACCTCTCGCGAACAAATTGGTTTGCTCCCTGGGGCAAAAGCACCCGCAGGTTTTCTTCTGAAGAAATCCCCAGGACTCAGCGCGCAAGGATGATTTTCTGTACGGGGACTGTTTATTATCTAAATAAACTTCATGTGGCTACACATCCATCCTCCCTCTGATGACCTAACCCTATTTCTACCTGCATCCAGGATGGTTTGGGGTACATGGGTGGCAAGCGAGCTTGCGAGTAGTTGCCCAACGTTCTGTAGTTAGCACTCCTGACTATAACTTGTGCCACTGCCAAGCTCTTCCTTTTAATAATGTATTTACCATTTGATGCTGTGAAGATCCCTTGCATGTAATTAAGTCCAGGGAAATCTTGCAGGCAGCAGTAGGATGAAACTGATAGAGTGCTATGTAAAGTCTAGCGTGTAAGTTATACAGTTGGTGGGTATATATAAATATATATATAACATATAACATCTTCATTCCTTTGCACACCCATGCCTTCTGAACATCTTATTAATAGCAGCGGAGCTTGGAGTGCTGCATACGTAGGAACACTGTTGATGTAAGATTTTGCATGTTTATTCTCGATGGATATTTGTGATGAACTCTGCAGGGTGTTTCCTTTGTATCCCTGTTGAAAAAATACTATTAAATGGAAATAAGCCCCCTTCTTGCAGGGGGCCTGCCGATTTTGTGTTATGTTAAAAGATTAGTTACAAATTAATTTGGAAAACAGGGTAGGAAGGACAACTATTGATAATTTAATTAGAGATCTGATATAGCAGAGTCCTCTTTTTGAAGTTTTCCTCTTTTCAAAGGAGCTTGCTGACACTGGAGGACAGGAACGGCCAGAGACTGCAAAATCACCCATAAAAATCCCATCGATTTCTGTGAGGTCAGTAATTCACCTACAGCAAAATATTTGATTCCTGTCAATTGCAAACATGACACTGGCCATAAACAAATGGTTCTGTGTATCATTTTTTTCCTTAAGAATTCTCCAAATATGAGTTTACAGTGTCAAAATTTATTGGTCAAAAAGTCACTTATAGGCATTATGATTAATTATGCTCCAAAGAATAAAATCACAACCCTTATTACCACTCAATGAGACCAGTGAAGTTGAATCACCAGGGTTTATTTAAAGTTGAGCGCTAGCTTCTGATTAAAAATAATATGATATGAAGTGAGCTAAAATGTCAGCCATCATCCCACACCTCATCTACAGCATCATGGATTAGAATTTAAAAATGGGATATGAAGATGCATCTGCCTGCGCACAGCGTGGATGTGGAAGGCATTCGGATACCAAATCAGCGTTCCCAGCCTTCCCTCCAAAATAGCTTTTTATTTAGCAAATAAATAAATAAGTGAAAGAGCCACACTGTGCTCCAGCAGTGAAGAAGTGACCCATGGCCACCCAGATAAATACATCTACACACAGGTCTTTTCCTCCCTCCAGAAAACAGCTATACCCTTCTTCACTGACTCAAGAAGAATAAATTCAAACTCTTACTGAAGGCAAACCATCGCAGGGCCAGAAATGCCAGTTTTCAGCTGTGTGCCATGATCCAGAGCACCCAACCCTGCTCTCCGAGCACTCTACCTAGTGCCACAGCCCTCCTTTTCTTCACTAAAGCTTAGCCGAGACAAGACACAGTCATTTTCTTTCCAAGGTAACTATGCGAGTCTCAAACGTGGGGAAAAACATGACTTCACCACCACCGTGCAGGGAAACTCTCAGCCACACGTGGACCTGGACCAGCCAACACTTCCTCAGCCAGCCCAGGTAGCTGCCTGGTTTCAGGATTCATGCTGTTTCCCTCTGGACTTTGCTCCGTGGCTTGTTCTCAACCGCAGAGGCAGGATCCACCTCATTTTGGGGCCTGTCCTTCCCTAAATCAGTATGCAATCTTGCATCGTGAAGGCCGTGGTGACACCCACCACTGACTTCATCAGCCGCGTAGCCAACGCAGCCAGAAATCTGGTAGGTCAGCCCATGGTCACTGTCATGTTGGCATGCGACCCTAAAAACTGCCATCAAAAACTCCCTCAGACCACACCTGCGAGGATGTAGAGCACATTTGGGATCCAGGGACCCACTCATACAACCAGGTCATCCTGAAACCGGTGCTCCTGAGGACATCCTGCTAAGAGGAACCAAGCTACATGGAGGAACAACACCCCACTTGTGCTGTAGACGCACACAAAGCAGTCGCATTAGCCCAGCAGATGATCCAACACAGTTCAGTTTAGGGCTTCTTTAGGTCCACGTCCACCTCCTGCTCTGCAGGTACCCGTACTGATGTACCTCCACATCCACTCCAGCAGGCAGAATGCTCCTCTGCTGTTCCTACACCATGACCTTACGTCTTCTATGCCAGCCAAACCACGGGGAAACAAGGATGTCCAAAAGTAGCGTATATATAAACCAAACCAGTCTCAGAGTTCTTAAGAAGCCCTTGTTCTGAAAGTTTAAAGTCTTCAGCTGAAACGTGTTTCTCATGCATTTTAATTTATTATGAGTATTCACCATTTATAGGAAAATTGATTGTCCCAGTACTGGGCTGCATTTGCTTCCCTTCAAAAGCCAGTGGCAGCACATTTAACAATTCATTATCGTTTGAGCTAAGCGTGGCGCTCACAAAGCATAGAATTAAGTCTACTCCCTACTTCACCTAAAAGGCTACATAAAGTTTGAAAGAAACTATTCAGAATAAGGTAGACTTTTAAACAGCTACCCCTCCTCTGCAGTTCACTGGATTTGGTCACCAAAAGAGGACTAAAACGGCAACAAAGGGAATAACTAACTAAGTTAAGCATTGATATAAAGCCAGTTCTGACTTCCCACCACCCTGACAGCATCTCAAGCGTTCAGGGCTTGGTCACAAATCAGCCCCCAGATAATAAGATGAGCAACTCATAGAATAATAGACGATCAAAGATAACTAATTAGGGAATCTTCCTACTTGTATTTTAGTGCCACCATTTTTTAAATCCACAATTAAAGTTTTCCAGGCAGTTACAAGGTGCAGCAGCCAATATGGAGAGATCCCACTAGGACCACACAAATCTAAGGGATAGATAGGGCCTGATGAAAAAGAGCACGTACTGGAAGGCACACAACAAAAACGATGATAAATCAGCAACAAGGGGATTTTCACCTGGTGCAAAGGGTATGAAATCTTTATTTCATAATGTGCACTTTCCTTCATTCAAACTCTATCCCAGGGCATCACATATTCAAAGTATGAAGTGAGGCTGTAAAACAGGATTCCTCTGTATTTCAGAGAGCTCCTTTCTTACAGCACATCTGTAATGCACTAGCATTAATGGGGTCCTGTTTGGGGTTCACATTCTGGGCATTAGCACACTACAAATAAATAATGAAAACCAGCATGAGAGAAAGAGGAATTTATGGCCTGTCATTTCATAGAAGTAAGAAAAACGATAATAATTTTTAAAAAATGCATATAATGAATACTGCTTGCAATCCTATCTTTAAGGATAAAAGCATTAGTGCTGATAGAGCCGAGATCTGCTGGCTGTCAGACAAAGATGGGGAGGGCTGTTCTTTGATTTGTATCATCGCTCGCACCAAGATACTTAGAGCGCAGAGTAGGGTTTTGGTAAGCATCGTGATAAATCCTAAGCCAACACAGAGTGCAATAAATCTCCATCCACAGCACGTTGACATTATCAGAGCTGGGGCTGGATGGCCAGATCTCAGCTACACTGCACCATGCACCAGCAAACGCTCACTGCTCTAAAAGGCAGTGCCCAATCCCCACTGCTGTCGGAAACCAGCTCGGCTCCTAGTGAAGCAAACCTGAGTCAGAGCCCAGCGTTGCCAAATTGGGACACCTCCTCTGAAACTGCTGCTTTCGGTACAGTATTTTTAGCTTTCTAATTATACAGTTACAACATACCAGTAAGGCTGAGAGGGCCCCTCCTTCAGAGGAAAAAAAAAAAAAACAAAACAAAAAAAACCCAACAAAACAAAACAAACAAACAAAAAAAAACCAAAAAAAAAGGAGCAGCAGCGTAGGAACAAACTGTGATGGATTCAATAAAGCCAAAAAAAGAGTGACTACCAGCACAGGAGACTGTAACACACCAAAACCCACCAGTCCCTGAGGTTTGTAAGAGTTTGAGGCAGCCCAAGAAAACACTGAGAAACACAAGCTGGATGCAAGACTCTCGGGGCCAACTCCCCCCACGGAGAGCATGGAAGACCTGAAAATTAAACCACAACCTCTCCGTATATCCTGGGGAAGTAGCTGACATTTCCAAGCACACGGTGAGCTGTCAGCAGCCAGAAGGAATTGTTATAATAGACTGTCTATCAGCAGCTAAGTTGCATCATAAGCTAGTAATAATATCCTACAATGGAGCCTTTTAATTTATTTTTAGTGCGGTAACACCCAACAGCAGAGGAAGAATACATTTCCAAATGGGTCTGCTGGCTCACAACCTCGTTGCATTTCTTCTCTAAAAGGGTTATAGGCTGCTGGCTTCAGGCTAAGGAGAAGGACTGAGTATTTACAGTGTGGCAGTAGCTGGGGATAACCTGAGCCTCTAATCACCCCGACAGTGGATTCACTCTTTGTCATCACAACATGAAGTTTGAGCGCTCTTTTCTTCCGAAGTTTAGTGACAGATTTTAAAAAGATGGATACAGAGTGGTTCAGATGCCTTGTGTGAAGCCAGATCTAAGAGGAGGTTGCTGTCTGAATTTCAGATTTCCCCTGCAATAGGTTATTTTAACTTCTATATGGCAAGGCATGCCTCCTTGGCCAAACTGCTGGGATTAATCGCTGCAGTCCGCAACATATTCCCTTCCCTGGCTGCTGCATGAGTCCAGAGACCACGGCAGCCTAGAGTTCACACTACAGCAAGTTATCTTCGCACGTTTTCTTCTTAAAGCTCTATCCTGAGTGAATTAAAAATTCACAGAGCGCAGCTTCCCTTCGGAAGCTTCTTCCAAAACCACGCAAGAGTTACTGAAAACAAAACCAAGCGAACAAAAGGCAGAGACCACCCCCAGCACAGGCTGCCTCTGGTCCGGGCTCCCTCCCCACCAAAGACCCACAGCATCTTACCCACCACCAGCAGTGGGGGGCGGAGGGTGCTGTTAATGACCACTCCCATCATTTGCAGGACATCTGCCCCACCACCATGTGCTGCCCACAGCCAAAAGCCTTGCCTGTCGATAGACTCGGGGAGGGGGAGAAAGGACTACACTCAGTTTTGCCACATTTGAATAAAAGGCTGAGAGAATTGGGGTTCTTCAGCCTGGAGAAAAGAAGGCTCTGGGGAGACCTTATAGCACCTTAAAGCTGGGAGGGGACCTTACACAAGGACCTGTAGTGGCAGGACAGGGCATAACGGGTTTAAATTGAAATTGGGGAGGTTTAGATTGGATATCAGGAAGAAGTTCTTCCCAGAGAGGGTGGGGAGGCACTGGGACAGGTTGCCCAGAGAAGCTGTGGATGCCCCATCCCTGGAAGTGTCCAAGGCCAGGCTGGATGAGGCTTGGAGCAACAACCTGGGCTAGGGGAAGGTGTCCCTGCCCATGGCAAGGGGGTTGGAACTAGATGGTCTTTAAGGTCCCTTTCAACCCAAACCATTCTGGGATTCTATGATTTCTTTTTAAATGCTAAGGATGTGTTTCAATTCATCTTCTGCTCCAAACAAGCAGGTTCCAGTCCTTCAAAACTCTGACCTGCCTACAGAAATCACTCTAACTGCTTCCCAGATGGGCTTTAGTAAGCAGCTGCCAACACCTTACAAGCACTAACACAGGGCCTTATTGCTCATCTAGCTGTGATGTCCAAGCAACCTGTTCTATTAGCTTTCAGACAGTTGGACTCATACATACACATTTCCTCCCCTCAGATTTTGTCAACAGGAAAAAATAAAAAACAACACAGTTGCAGAAGGGCTCGTCTTTGGAGCACAGGGGTGAAAGGCACAGAGCATCACAGCATCCAGACAACGCAGCAGCTCCTCCACCCGTGCCCTCATCTTGCTCACCTGAAGTTCTGAGTTCTTTTCTTCCTTATATATAATTTTTTTTTCCCCTCCACTTGAAGGTTGCTATTTCTGCAGGCCATTGATCTCTGGTCAGAAAAAAGGACTTCAGAACACCAAAAGAAAACCATAGCTGGAAAAAGGTCACACTATTACATGGCAGGCAGCTTGTTTGATCCAGTTAGATCGTCCCTGACTGCAGGAGGTGATTTTGCCTTTCCAGACAGCAGTTTACCCTAAAATAAAACAAAATGCAGCAGGTGTCACCCAAAACTCCAAACCACCAGAGATCACATTCACGCAGCCTCTACGAGTAAAAGCTTACCTCACCAGAGCCTGGATTTCTTAAAGTAACCACACCACTGGAAACCTCCCAAAAATGCTAGCTTGCATCCCACAGAGGTACTGAAGTTAAGGGCCATCTCTTTGCAAGAAAGAGCCTTTCTGAAACTTATTATTTTATTTGTGTAATTCAATGAAATGAATTACAATTCCATGTAATAAGTAATCCTTGTAATTCAATGAAATAAGACCAATTTCTAGCATAAACGTGCATTCTGGTTCCAAATCTAACCCCATTCAATACTAGCTGGCATGAAATAGGAAGAAAGAGACAGAACTGCCACTCCTAAAAATCGTACAACAGTTGGATGGGGTTCGCTGGGAAGCTGGTGGGATGTTACCCTTCTACCCCCTTCACTGGACCAGTTTTATGGACGCTGGGTAGACACTAACAACCACATGTTTTGTGCTTGGCTCTCAGCACCACTACCTAGGCAAGGGAGGCCAAAATACTATGTATTTTGGTCCAGCAAAGATAAGCAGGATAGGGAAGCTGCTCCACATGGCAGGTGCTCTAAAGGAAAATACAGAAATACTGAATACACTTTAATGGCAACAGGAAGCATCTCAAGAGGACTGGCACAGGAAATCTGCCAAGCATCTCTGCCGAGAGATTTCATCTTATTTCTTGAGGGGTCTATTTTAAGACAATTTCAGTGACCTTACTTAACAGAGATTATGCTGTGTTTCAATTAATTTTTACAGCATTATAATTAATATTTTGGTGTCTACTGGAAAGCCTGCTGAGCTGTGTAAAAATCCACACACGCGGCAAGATGACAAGTGCTGTTAGTGAGGCGGAAGGAAGAAGATAAGAGCCCTCCAGCCTCGCCTGGCACCCCTTCAGCTGACTGCTCCTGCACGGGGCCAGCACACCCTAACGCGGGAAAGGTCGGCGTTCCTCCTCAAATACCTCATCCAACGTCATTAGGGTGGGGATGTGTTCTCAGGATGGTAAATTTGCACATGCACCCACACCACAAGCAGAGCTGCTTCTCCAGCACCATAGTATCTGCAGGCACTCTGCTCCTGACACGTCACATCTCCAAGCCAAGAGAGATCCAACAGCTTCACCGCCCTCATTCACTCAAGCAAAAGATGGTTTCTATACACCCACGTTAATAAACACCAAATTGATGGGACACTGAAATAACCCATTTAAGCCCCTGAGGGTGCGGTTCCTTCTGCAGCACTGTTTCCCCTCAGCGTAACCTCAAACGCCCTATTTTGATTTCTCTTGCTGTTGTTTCAATGAGGGTGAGGTTTTGACTGCTTCTACGGAGCAGGAAAAAGGCATAACCACATGAAGCAGCTCACAAGGATTCTGTCAGATGGGCACTTGTGTCTTAAATTTTTCAGCTGTCAGGGCTCAGGAGATGCGAGAGCATCAGCTGTGCTTTTTAAAACTTCACACTCAAAAAAGTCTTCATAAAAACTTTGAGCGACGTTAGAGCAAGCAAATTGTGCTCGACAAAATTCACAGAATCCCAGAATGGTTTGGGTTGGAAGGGACCTTAAAGACCACCCAGTTCCAACCCCCTGCCATGGGCAGGGACACCTTCCACTAGACCAGGTTGCTCCAAGCCTCATCCAGCCTGGCCTTGCACACTTCCAGGGATGGGGCATCCACAGCTTCTCTGGGCAACCTGTCCCAGTGCCTCCCCCCCCTCTCGGGGAAGAATTTCTTCCTGATACCCAATCTAAACCTCCCCACTTTCAATTTAAACCCGTTACCCCTTGTCCTGTCACTACAGACCCTTGTAAAAAGTCCCCCCCAGCTTCCTTGTAGCCCCTTCAGGCACTGGAAGGTGCAATAAGGTCTCCCCGGAGCCTTCTCTTCTCCAGGCTGAACAAGCCCAACTCTCAGCCTTTTCATTCAGCAACTTTGCAACACCTGAGCAAAGCTGCAAGAGTATCTTTTAATCATTACATTTTTGCAAGAGATTATGGTAGGATGCTGCACAGGTAAGTACCACCAGCAGCATCGTTAGAGGCCATTCAAAACATTATTTCTGGGTTTGTAAAAATCCTAAATCATGAGTAAGTGAAGGGAGGTCACGCAGTGGAGAGGAGCAACAGAAACCTTTTAAAAAAAAAAATCCTCTTATTTGAGAAAGACTAACTTCCACGATTAAGGAGGCAGGAAGCAGCAGCTCGCAAAGGGGCTGTTCGCTGCAACGTTTTCAACTCCATTCTTGATGTAACAAAGCAAACATCCTGATGGTACAGCGTGGAGCGTGGCCTCCCCCATGAAACAAATGGTCACTCAGCTCAACGCTGTGCAAGGGTTGCTCTTGAAGGGGAAATCCTGATTGTAAGTCCTCAGCAATGGTAATTCCTGGCACAGAGGGCAAGGAGCCCCAGCCACAAGAAGGGGT
>NW_010259814.1:86164-104728 GCF_000690775.1 Eurypyga helias
GGGACAGGAGGACTCCTTGCAAGGGAGTGAAGTTTCCCTGGGTGCTGAGATAAGAAACAGCTTTGTCTTGTAGCCATCCTGGAATGGGAACGCTCAGGGGCCACCTTTGGGCAGCAGGGCTGCTCCGGGGGATGGACCCAAGGTCAGGCTGAGGTGCCCCCTGCAACCGCTCCCGGGACTGGTGCTGGTGACAGTGTGCATCAGGAAACTGCTTGGGATGCATCTCTGCAGACTCCATGTAAAAACCCATATTGCAGTAGCACTCTGCCCAATGCACTGTTCATTAAACTTTTCTTTTAGATTTGAGCACAAACATGTGTTTAATCCATCGAGAGGGGGTACCATAGAAATTCCCCAATACTTTTTGGCACAGTTCCCTAGTGTAAAAAGAAAAAATTAACAACCTCCAACAGCATGTATGAAAGTGAAAATTCCCTTTCAAAACAGCCTCATCAAAGATACCATTAACAACAAACTCAGGGTTACACTCCTAACTGCAAGTTCCTTACAATTGTGGCCAGCTAGCTATGTTGACTCTGGGCTTGACCCCCTTCAATCACCAACCGAGAGCCATTTCCAGGACAACCCTAATCTCGTTGTTTGAGTTCTCCTTCCCCAAGCCATTTACAGCATTACCTCAGCTATGCAGAGCAAACAAGGCAGAGCAGCAGCTATATTTTGCACAGGTAGGGTGCCATCAACCCAAGCAGCCTCATATTTATGCAATGACAGATAAAAGAAAACGAGGTGTAGCCTGATGAACAAGGTCTTGCCATGAGCAAGTGCAGACACTCTTCATTTCTTGGTTTTTCAAGGTACACCCCTCCTTATAACTGGAACGGTATAATAAATTGAAGTATTCAGAACATTTCAAGGAGGAATAATGTTCACTGAGAGCTCCAGCTTTATATTCTTCCTCACTCTGAAATCAATTAGATGTGCTGCTGAATGAAAAATAATGGTTTACACCTCTATGAATAAGCCAAACAGGAAAAAATAAACTTTAGTTAGAGGCAAGGACTCTAACTTAAATGTAAATTTTTTGTCAGATGCTTACGGCTATCAACTGCTTCCTTGGAATCACATCTAGAAGCAACGTGGAATGTGTCTTGCATCTCAGGTTCGGTGACAAAACTATCTCAGACAGAGCAAGGATCTCGGGCCAGCTCAGCAGGTTGCACATAGCTGGTTTGCTGCTACCCTAAGAGGTTTTGTAAAATGCTTGCTGCACAGAAGGATGCACGTCACAAGTACTGGATTGGGAGAAAGTATTCACAAAAGGAGAGCGTACGGGGGGAAAACATATATCATTTTTTGGTAAAAGCTACATACAAAACGGAAAGGGTCGAGCACAACTCTTCAAAGAAGAGGGAGGAAAAATGGATGGAAAAAAGCACACTGGGTCATCTTTTCTTTGACTTTTTTTTTTTTAGGACACCCTGTCTCCTATAGGAAACAGTGCTGGTATGCAGTCACTTGGATAGCTATTCTGACAGCTGAGCCTACGAGAGAAGTAACAAACTCGTAAAGTTACTGCAACGTCTAAATCCTCAAAGTATTAATCATTGTGTTGCCCTCTTAAAAGTGAATTTAGAGCAGGAAGGAAAGAAGAAACATAAGATGATGACGGGAAAGAAAAAGAAGGGCAATGTTGGCCTTAGGACTGCAGTATTGATCCTGCCAGAAGGAAGAAACAAATGCCAATTCTATATATTTTCACCTTCCCTCCCATGAAATGATCTATGATGTTGCATCCTCAAGTTTCAACAACCTGCCAGAATCACAGAACCACTTAGGTTGGAAAAGACCATTACAGAGGGAAGGAGAGTCCTGGAGCAGAGATTCCCTGCAGCCATGGAGGGTCACGGGGGAGCAGAAACCCACCTGCAGCCAGGCAGGACTCCACGCTGGAGCAGAGGGATGCACAAAGGAGGCTGTGACCCCGTGGGCAGCCCATGCTGGAGAAGGCTCCTGGCAGGAGCTGCAACTCCTGGGAGAGAAGAGCCCAGGTGGGAGAAAAGACCCCAGGCTGGAGCAGGGGGCTCCTGAAGGTCCCCCCCCATAGGACCGCACCCTATGGGGGGGACCCACGCTGGAGCAGTTGGAGAAGAACTGCAACCCATGGGAAGGACTCGAGAAGTTGGAGGGGGACTGTCTCCGTGGGAGGGACCCCACTCCAGAGCAGGGGCAGAGTGTGAGGACTCTCCCCTGAGGAGGAAGAGCGACAGAGACTACTCGGTGCAGAAGTAGCTGACTGGACGGCTGCACTCAGAGACCATTCTATGACTGTGATTCTAAACCATGTCCCTAAGACCACATCTACACATCTTTTAAATCCCTTCAGGGATGCTGATTCCACTACTACCCTGTGCAGCACATTCCAGTGATTGGCAACCCTTTCGGTTAAGAAATTTTATTTTTCCTAATATTCAATCTAAACCTCCCCTGGCGCAACTTGCTCTCATCTCATCTGGGAAAAAAGATAGACACCCACCTCGTTACAACCTCCTTAGAGGTAGTGTCCTTTCAGTAGCTCTATAGAGTGTTAAGGTCTCCACTCAGCCTCCTTTTCTCCAGACTGAACCACCACAGTTCCCTCAGATGCTCCTCACAGATTTGTGCTCCAGACCCTTCCCCGTTGCTCTTTGGACAGAGCAGAAAGAGCCAGGGGAAAAAAAAGTCTTGAGAGCCAGTATGCAAAAGGCTTTCCTGCAACAGCACTTAAAAGGGGCGACATCGCTTTACAATTCACTAAACAACATATTTACTTGCACGCTGACTACATATGTTGTACTTAGATGTCACAGCAGATTACTTGCTAATTACACTAGGAAAAACCCAAGTAATTACCGCAGACTCTTTCCTCTGGTTCAGAAGAGGTGGGAGCCAGACATTTACATGACAAATAATCACGCCTACAACTATTGGTGGCTACTTGGGAAAAAGGACCTCTCGCCTTTGGACACTGGTGGCTACTTGGAGCGAAAAAGGACCTCTCGCCTTTGGACACGTGTCATTAAGTAATCTTTTTTTTTTTTGTAAACACGCTAAAAACTGGTGATGCCCCAGAAGCATGTACACTGGAAAAAAAAAAATAGATGAAGTGCTCTGGCTGCTAAGGAGTCAGTTTGCTCAGGCCAATGGAACAAAAATCAAATTCTTTCCTAACATTTTATCTGATCTTTCAGGCTGATAAAAACTTCTTTTCTGCTACTGAATGAAGGAAATCATATTACCAGAGCTGATATTCATCAGAAATATTTTGAACTGAATATGTGAACTGCTTTTAACTGAGTTTAAATCAATAACTCCACGACTGTGGTTAGTTTTATTGAATTGTACATTGGAATAATATCATTTCAATTACGTTATGATGAGAGTATTACCCTCCACTATGAGCTGTATTTATTCAGCTGGAAGGTGAGATGTACTACTTCTTCATTTGACAAATCAGACACACCATCACTTTTAATGCTACTTTATTGAATGATCACTAAGGATTTTCACTGCTAGGCATGTGCCACTCTCTTCCCTCAAAAGGTCAACACCTTGAAAAGCCTTCGTCTTAGCGTTTCTTTTTCCTTTCAGGAATAAAGCACTGGAGGGAAGTTCAAATGTAGGCACGTAAACCCACCCAAAATGCCGTACGTTAGGTGCCTAGGATCACTCATGGCTGTTTCCACAGGTCTGAGCAGGGGTTTGGATGCAAGAGAAGGTTAGGTTGAAGGAGTGGTTATGCATACAAGCATTACTTACACATCTGAGAATACCTAAATCTGTATCATTTCTCCCTGGTGGAAATGCAAAAGGGGAGCAGCCTGTCATCTGCTATAAGCATTGAAATGTTTGTTACCTGTAAACATTCAGCTTTAAAGTGGGAGAGGGGGGAAAAAAAAAAAAAAGGATTTCAAGCTCAATGCTATGTTTTCTCCCAAAAGATTTTCAAAGCATCATTTCACAGCTTCACATACATAACATTTGTCTTTTTTCCTGTCCTGTTGCTCTCCAGGAGAGTTCAAAACCCCAAAGAAGTGGCAACCAGAAACAACTCATCACCCTGCTACAGCACTTGTCAGCAATGCATTTCAGAGCACTTGACAAAGGCGCTCAGAATCATCAACCCCGTTTCAGTGGGGCTTAGATGCAGTGAGGAAACCAAAAACAGGATGACCCATGCACACAAGCCAGGAATAGGATCCCACTCTCCTCTCCAGCCCCTGGACCAACGTAAATTCATTTTATATGATAACATTATGACATTATGACCATTATCATAGACGTGCTGTACAGAAGGCTCCTCTTTTCCTCCAAGTACTAAAACTGCAAACTCTAAACTTCCATTCCTGAACTGTCTATAATCAAGTTGCCTTTTTTTTCCCCCCTCGCCTTAGTGTATCAAAAAGCGGATCCACTGAGTTTTGTCTAATTGTTTGACTAATGGTCACAGAAATCACTTCTGTCTTCAATTACCTTGGCAGCATTAAAAAAGACTGGTTTTCCTTTACGTGGAAAAAATGTTACTGTATAGAATTCTCCACAATAACCAATAATCAGCTTTTAATTCCCACATTAGTCAATAATGCTCTCTTTCCATTGACTTGAAATGATGATGACTTTTCATCAGCAGAATGGGAAAACTTTCCTTCCTCATAGACATACAGATTTCATTACTTTCTGTACCTGGATCCCTCTGTACATCTGCAACCTGGGATAGGTAGTAGTACTGCCTACTACTTCCTTTTACACTCACATACAGCCCCGTTCACATAAACCCTCACTTCTGCAAATAGGAGCATAAAGTCAATGTACATTTGTTCTTTAAATTAGTCTGAAGTGGAACTTTAAGAGCCCCAAATGTCACCTGCTTTAGCTAGGTCTCCTCTCCTCACAAAACACCATTCCCGGACAAATCCGTGTCCACGTACGCTGCTGCTGCAGTCTAGCCAAGAAACTATTACCACTTTGCAGCCTTCAATTTAAGAGCATCAGTGTGTGACAATTAGATATATTAAATTCTGTTAGGCCAACAAAACTTAAGATTTAACTAGCAGAACACATACCAATAATTTATATATAATTTTTCTACCAGCAATTAATCCTCTAGACTTCATACCTTGATCATGATACTTGTGGGTTTCACTTTTCCAAAAAAAACATTACAGATATGCAGGAAAGCGCCAAGTTACACCACTACCTATAATTTCATTCTTCTTGCTGCCAAATGGAGCCTGGGTCTTTTGCTATGCGTACAAACGCTAATTACAGCTCAATGCTAATGTTAATCCTGACATCTGCTAATTAAAAGATCACATCTTCTGCAGAATCAGCAGTGCTATTCAAATGAAAACATTAATCAGTTTAAAATTAAAAGAAAAAAAATCAATCAACAAAGCAGGAATTTTAGTCCTTGGTTCAATTAATATCAAAGTGCAAACTGGGAGTAGTCAAGAGCAAGTGTCAGTACGTTCTGCAAGAATATCTGATACCCAGTAAAAAGGGAATTTTTTAGCACTGTGTGATTTCTCTGTTCTCAGTAATTGTTCATTTTCTCCTTATTCTTTCTTTAATCCTTGCTCCTCTATAATCACAACACCTCTGAAACTCAAGACCAACCCTAACCAACATCTTGGGGTATAACCAAGGTAAGCACATTAATCTCGGCGCATACATTTAAATAGCTAAGATGTCCCACTTAAGCTTAAAGGGACCCTTCTTTTCTACAGCTAACACATGCACCTACAGGAGCAGAGCCCTCATGGCAATTAAAACTCATTTACATCCTTTACTATCAACCATCTCTTGGAGAAGACAGTCCAAATTTGCCTTCCATTTCAGCACACACAGTAGGCAGGGAAGAAGGATCAAAACCAGAAAGCACACCGGGATGGAAAAAGCATCCACCACATGAATTAATTACTGAGTCCACCCCATAAATTAAATACTGAGATCATAAACCCCCATCAAACAGCCTGCACACGTCTGGACCTAACACACACGGCTCCACAATACACCCGTTCCTGTCCAAACCCCTGCTGCTTCACATTTTGCCCCCAGTCGTCATTTTTCCTCCAAGAGATTTCCCACTGCCCAGCACCTCCATCCTTTCATCCTGGCAGAGCCCTTCTGCACAGCCCCTTCACTCTCTTTGTGAAAGGAGCTGCCACTTCCCAGACCCCTCTTGCCAGTTGCTTCTTCAGTTAGTTTCTTCAGTGCTTGGAAACCATGGTGCAAGTGCTCCGTAGATAAAGTAGTCCTTGATAGACAAGGACCCTGTTGAATTTGGGAGTCTTCTCCACCTCTTTCTGCAAAGGCAGGTGCTGCAGAGGTAGGTGTTTCTGTTCATTCTGCAGTTTTGCCTTTCCTCCCTGGTTATTATTCTTGGCCAACAGACACTAACACCTTAGGTTAGGTTTTCAGCAGTTCTCGTTATATTTTGGATAGGGATTCAGTGAGTTGCTCCATTCTGGAGAAACACCTTTGTATTTCTGGATGAAGGATGAGATGGAGGTATTGAAGCAGCTTTGTCTTCACCCAGGCTTTGCTCCAGAGACATCAGAAAGATGGGTCAGAAGATCACATAGTCCACCCAAGCTCAAAAAGCACCAAACCCAGCCACTGTCATGATAAAGTCAATGCTGCACCGGGCCAACTCCCACCACAACACAGCCAGAGAGTCAGTATGTGCCCTGTGCATTTTGGTTTTTTTACTCTTCCTGGTCCTTACCAGACATGGGATTATTGGGTTATTAGAGAATCTGACAGTCTACTCCAGTTTCCAAAGAAATAAGATTAAACTGGTAGTAATTGGAGAATTTAATGGAGAGGGTGGGGAGGCACTGGGACAGGTTGCCCAGAGAAGCTGTGGATGCCCCATCCCTGGAAGTGTCCAAGGCCAGGCTGGATGAGGCTTGGAGCAACCTGGTGTAGTGGAAGGTGTCCCTGCCCATGGCAGGGGGTTGGAACTGGGTGGTCTTTAAGGTCCCTTCCAACCTAAACCATGCTATGATTTGAGTAGGTGAAGAGAAGATGCAACCCAACAGCATCTCAACAGCAACAGCCTCCTATGGAGCCATCTCTTAAAGATCGTATTTAGGATGTGCCAGAAGGATGCCTGTTGGTAACCACGAGACACAGTAAGTCACGTCAAAAAAACCCAGCAAAAATTAGCTTGTCTTAGTGGGACAATACTACTACATCCTACCAAGAGAAAGAAACAAGCCCAGCAAAAGAAAAAAGCCCATGACCAACAGCAGCTCCAAAGCCAGCACTGGACCAGCAGCAAAATAAGGTAGCATTTAGCCTGTTACTGTGTAAAACAGTCTTCATTTATTGTTTTGCTATAGTATAATAGACCAAAAAAATAAAGCACTTTGAATGTGCTATACCAGCTAATATTTTTATATACCAGCACAAAAAGGAAACCACAAATCGAGTTTTCAGCCTTTTTAACAATGCTAATATGAAAATGCTCTTTTGAGGTAAGGTGCCAAGGCTTCTCTCCTTCACCTCTCAGCTACATCCCCTGCAATTGCCATCTTACTTGGACTTTAAAATTTCCACTCTGGGGAAGTCTTACACTGTAATATACCTCTGGGTAATAATACACTGTGGCCAGTTATAAATTAGTCATGTTGATTAAAGGGCTAACAAAGTTACCAGTATCGTTCTGTAACGCACAAGCAATATTACCAAGTCTGATTTAAATAGAATAGGCAATTCAATCAAGCAAAAAATGTGACAGAGCCTTCCAACGGCAAAAGAATCTTAAATCATTAATGAAACTAAGAATTTAATGTATGCAAATTAAATTATATATGCATATTTCAATGGGCTAAAAGTTTATGTGCATACTTTACTCAGGAATCTGTCTTGTGATACAATTAGAAAGAAATGGTGTCAATTCAGATTTTTTATTACTTTGGACTGTAAAGCATTCATATAATTTATGTTCACTTAAAAAGGTACAAAAATCCATCAATTTAAGCCAGACTTCAGATGGTATAAATAGACCGCAGCCCCATTAACGGGGCTATAAGCACTGTCTCAATACATCACTTGAGGATCAGGTCTCACTAGTCTGTGTGTTTAAAAAAAAAAAAAAAGAAAAAAAACCACACCACTATAAACTGAGGTTATCAAAACCTGGGCACCAGCTTTCACAGAGTTTGAAGAAAATAATTTATCCTCTCCTCCTCCAGTAATCAAATTCAGCAACAGGTTCAAAAGTTACGAGGGCATGACACAGGGTACACCAACCTGTACAACCATTAAATAAGCTTTCCTGGCAAAACACTTTTTAAAGGTGGGAAGGGAATATGTGATAAAATATTCATCTTATTGATTGCGCTCTAAGGAAAAAACAAGTTACAATATGATTGCAGAGGATATGACATTTCGTGGATACTAAACACCTTTTAAAAATCAGTATGTCGAAGCTTTTTACCCCTTTTTAGTAAAACAGACTAAAGAAACATCCCCACAACCAAATGTCGAGGTTTTTTTCTTTTACTTTTGCCATCTAACCCAATATTTCCTGCTATAAGCCATTCACTGGGAAGACACAAAAATTCAGGCAGTCAATGGGCCCTTTAGGAAACTTCCCATCCTCACAGCGCAGAGAATTGCTGTTATACTGATAAAGATACACCCCTTACCTTGCCACAATGAAAGCATCCACTGAAGCTCAGGGAAATTAATGAGAAACAAGATGTCATTTTCCAGTCTGAGGTAGAATTAACTAATTCTCTGCCCACTCCTTCTTGTCTTTTCTCTTCCTCCCTTTGTTTTTTCCTTTCTTTCCCAGCTAACACACCAAACCCTCCTCAACAGATTAATAACACTCCCCACGATGAAATCACAGCAAAGGACCAGGGTGGACGTTCCCAACGTGCGGCACCACTTCCAGCTATCACAGAACTGGTGCCCACAGAGCCAAAACACACCAACCTCACCAGCTGTGCTGCACCAGCCACTTCTGCCAAGATGCTGAACCTTCCCCATTTGAGGTGGAAATCTGTTTTAGGCTCAAACCCAGCAAAGCTCAACTGCAAGGGGGGATTTAAGCCCTATTACTACATCTGCATAAACACTTTGTTGAATTAAGACTCAGCCCGTTTACACCTCTTCCTGTTATCATTTCTCTCTGGGCAATCACTAAATCACATAGGATCTAATGGCCTAATTAAAAGATTTCTTAATGCTCACAGCGTTTGTGATGCCAGCTTTCAACACAATTAATGGCAAATGAAGGTTAATAACTGGTAATTATCATACGCCTTTTAAGATTTTGTTTTTTAAACAAAAGAGTGAAAATACAAAAAATAAATCACTGCAAGAAAAGAGCAAGCAGATGTGTTTAACGCTTTTCAGGAAAAACATAAGAATACATAACCTATAAAGGCCAAATATTAAAAACATTTCAAGGTATTCTAGCAGTATGAATCTAGAGACTGCGCATACTCGGAATTTCTGCTTTAAAAAAAGAGCCACCTGTAGAAAAAGCTATTCGATACTACCTCACCAATCTGCAGAAGTCAGACAGATGTCTTGCTAAAATACATTTATTGAAGTGCATCCTCCAGCTTTTCATTGCTCTGTAAACAAGCTCATACATTGTTGTGACTGTCCATTCACATATGTACGTCAACCAGGCCCCATGCCCCATTTTTACTAATGGAGCTTCAAATTTTACATACTTTAAAAAAAAAAAAGAAAATCAAAACAAAATCTTTAATGAAATAATAATAAAATGAATCAACACTACAGAAGTCAGAGCAGCTCCATGAACAGTTTGTATTAACAGCTGCTGTAAAACCAGAGGGAATGCAAGCCTACATTAAAATAATATTTAAGATTCTCACAACAAGAGACGAGCAGACTTGCAGGAATACAGAATGATATTCAGAAAGAAGCTGGTGCTTGGACATGCCTATTCAAGTGTGTCCTTCATCCTAACGCAACGCTTCAATGCTATTCAGGCTTAATCAGCTTTTTCCTAGAGTCAGATGCCAAAGCTACCTTGACCAGAGCCACTAGTGTACCACAGGCTCTAACCAGAAACCTAGTTTTCTCCAATAAAAAAGAAGCATTTGTTCAAATTTCAAATTTGCAAATATTAGGAAAATTACTGAAAAAAAGATTCAACTAAGATATCATTCAAAGATCATGTTTATATCCCTTGGAGCCAAGCTCTGCAAGTGCTACCCTGGAGAAGAAGGGAGGCAGATTTCCAACTCACACTTAGGAGCTTTACAGAGTTATAGCCTTCATGGTGCCCAAAGGTGGGTTTTATAATGCAAATTAATTTCATGCAAGATGAACGCACTCGATTTCCTGACCTCAAGAAATTTTCAGCCACAGGTCTGTGCAAGGCACTTCACTTGGCCACAGTAGTTAAGCAATAATGCTGACCCGGAAGTAAGTAAAGATGTTTGACGTGCTGCTAAATCCCCAGCAATTGGAGCAAAATCAACAGGACTGTGCTGTAAACACACACAAACAAATCGTAAAAGCTGCCCTAAATCTGAGAGAGATCGTTGTAATGAAACGGGCGCATCGTTTTGTAAGACTACGGAAGGCATGGATATGCTTCATAATCAATAGCTTGGAGCACAGCCACCAAGTCCAAGGGCTACCTCGTAACCCTGAAGAGAATATTCTCAATCCCCTGGATCAGAATTGGTCCTTTCCAGAAAAGGCGGCTAAAATTTTCAGGTAACATTATCCCTTCCCTTTGACTCATTGACTCAAAAAAAAAAAAAGTCCTTTATCGGATCTAACCCCACGTGGCTTCCCCTCGATTTTTTAATTTGATCTGACAATTATGACTGTGAAGCACAAATTGAATTTTTAAGCCAAACTGAAGTAAACACTCAGCAACATCTGCTTTGTTTTCACTGTTGTTTAAAACTTACTCAGAACAATAGAATTTTTAAATGCTCCTTCATCATTAGCTGACATTCTGTATTTAAATACTTCTATCAGCTCTCCTTTCATTTGGGGGAAGGAACATAAGCTCTTTTACATCAAAACTAAAGAACAAAGAAATCTTCCCTTAGTCCTCTAATGAGGGCGAAATCATCCAAACAATGGCATCACAGAAACAATACCAGCTGTTAGAAAAAAAAAAAACACAGCCACCAATGTGTTACTACTATAGCACAGTCCTAAAAATCCCCATCTCCATCCCATTCAAAACGGAGGGCTGTTCAAGGGTTCAGTCACCTGCTTAAAAATATTAAAACCAACAGGGCAGAGAAGAAACCAGCACCAAATAATTAGGAACAGGGTGAGTGAATGCGATACTACGTAACTGCAATACTGATGGATTCGGGCATGTGCGATGCACATAGAGCTCTGCTTTTAAGATGCAAGATGCAGTTAGCTTTCACGTCTTTCTCCCCAGTTCTGTGCAAGTTGTACAATGAGTTTTCACGATGCTGAGGTTAAATTCTGTGGGGTTTTACTGGATTATGTCAGAAAGAGTGGGAAGAAAGATGACAGGACACACCTTGCTCAGCAAGTTATCATACACACATATATCTATGTATGCATGTAAATATACACACACATTCCTACACACAGATACATGTTTTTTATATATATTTATTTATGCAGTGTTCAGCAGAGAGAGCAAGGGACTTAGGCAACACACTGGGGACTGACCTTCAGAGTACCTATGGTTGGAAACAGGAAAACTGTGAAAGACCAACACCCCAAAAAAATTTCATACACATTTTGAGCAGCTCTGCACTCCCCACACCATCCTGCAGCTTGTGCTACTATACCACGCAGCCACACAAAAAATCAGCTGTAAACCAGCCAGGAAACCAATCCCAAGCGAAAACAGCCCAGCAAGAGCTGCAAACCCAACGTAGATTTTAAAATTAGAGCTTCATTTCCCAGCCTGGTTCCCCATACAGCCACAGAAACAGATGGCAAAATGAAGGGGTTTGATTTGGGGGCGGAGGGGAAGCAGCCAAAACTTGCACTGGAACATCTGTCCAAGCTGCAGCTCTCGAGGAGTCAAGAAAGGAGGGTAGAAAATCTCCTTTTTGTTTTGTCTTAAGAGACTAGTAGGATATGTGCACACCATACTCATAGGACCTAGGTTTGTTAGATAAACCCTTAATTTGTCAGGGACCAGGAGCGTAGGGCTGCAATCTGGGAAGCTCCTCTCCCACCAATGGGCTGAGCATCCCAGGACATCCACCCAAGGGATGCCTTCCTGCCCAAGCCAAGGCAGACACATCTGCCAGCATCTGCCCTTCCAGCATCTTCACCAACTTCTGTCTTTCAGAGAAAGGGAGAGTAGAGGTGTAATTGCTCGGTTTTGCAGGTTACTACGTGTTCTAGAGGAAAAATAAAAAGCCATGGAGGTACAAGCTCACAATGGGAGTTCCATTTGCAACATACAGGACTACACAAAAATTAACAGGAGGGATCGCTCCTATTCCACCACACTTGCATTCATTTTTGTGATATTTGCGGTGCATGCCTTAAAGCAATTCAACTCTTGCCAGCCCTCCTTTGAGGGAGAGCTGCTCTCTGGGCACAAGCTCTACAAAGACCAGGAGCCATTTCAATTCCTCCCCATGCACTTCCGGCTGGATCAGCCCTGCTGCGCCAGGTACCGGCTTATCACGAAGGTTCACATTTAAATTGGAAATGCACTGCAAACCAAGGATAGTAATTTCCTGGGGTGGGATTCACCTCCTCCATCTCAAGGTATCTGCAATGTAAATGTCTCTATCTGAGTTTGTCACCTTAGGCTCCCTTTACAGTCAGTGGAGAGAAATAAGCTTTTTAGGGTGCAATTCATCTGACCTATTTTAAATGTCTACACGAGAAGGAAAGGAATCATGCCTCAGAAGTGCCTGCCTCTTTCCATTAGCTAGAAGGCCAGTTTAAACGATTAGTTTGCACACAGACATCTCTGTTCAGCCAGATAAAATAAACCTACCTCATCCCTCTCCTTTAAAAAAAGAAAATAAACACCAAAACCCATCCAAAACAAACCACAAAAATCAAAACAAAACACCACAAAAGCCACACACACTAATCCCACAGCAGAAGTGGGGTGCAGAATAAAAGAATATAATTACAAAACTACCAATTAGCTACAGAAACAAGCCAGAACAATGCCTGCTTCCTGTGCACCACGCTTCAGCACTGCAATAAAAGCTTGCTAATGAGCCTGTTAACCATCTCAGGCTTATGCACTAGCAGCCTACGGCGGTGACCGGCCAGCCAACTACCAAACGTGTCCCTGTGGATGCTCTCCAGCTACGGCAGCATCGTGGTCTGGGCGGCTCAGCCCAACTCGGCAGCCAGGCAGGTACCGGGAGAGCTGGCAGGCTGCTCACTGGGATGCTTTTCTAGATACCTGCCGGGCTCAAGTAATTTTGTTCAGTTATTTCAGGGAGAAGATAAAACAGTAAACTCACAAGGCCATACTCATCAAAAAGCATCCAAGGGAAGCTCTTGGGAGCCAAGGTTAGTTGTAAGGAAAAGCTAAGCATTTGTCAGTATGAAAATGTACACGTTGGATCCAAGCATCAGTCACTATTTCTGCATAAAGTAACAAATAACAAAAAGCTTTGTATCTCTGTTCCTTTCATGTGCAACATACAACAGGTGCTATTTCTGGAGCAGCCCACAACTTCTAAGGTATCTCCGAAATTCACAGGCTTTGGCGCATCATGATTTGGTGAAGTCACCGCACACACATTCACTTCCCGCTGGAGTGTTCAAACACCGTGTTCAATCAGTGACACAGGCAGAGCTGCCTGAAGAAAAGAGAACGATAAAGGTCAGCACAGGACTGAAGGACGTTGAGCAGACGGATCGTGTGGCACAAGGGAGTTACACCGTGCCACACTCGTACAGCTGACCTCAATGCTTCCGCTGCTGGTACATGCAGGAGATGGCCCTGTTAATGATATGTAATAATAACCCGTAAATCATACGTAAAATAAAGTGACAAGATGCTGTCCTTCTTAAAGAAACTTTGATTTCCCACATATTTCAGCAATGTTATGAGTCACCACTAAATTACTTTTCAATTGCGTCTCCAAATTGAATGAAGCAGATCTTTGCAAGCCTCTTGATGCAGATTCACTCTGCTTTTTCAGAGAAACTCTTATCTGAGCTAATGCGCAGGAAAATTCAAGTCCACAACATCCAGCTCTCAAATTAATGGCTGTTTTTAATTGGATGCAAACACTACATCCAAAGACTGTATCAGCAGCAACCGGCCTGAATCAACACATAGTTTTGGAGGAAAACAAACAAAGCGAGCCCACACAAGAAAAACCTCTCCTGGCCTTCGTCCAAGCACGCAAACTAAGGGACATTTCCATATCACTCTGAAGATTTCAGAGCATTGGCCACAAGCAAATTAGTAAGGCAAAGACGGCTTCTTCTTGGTTTAAAAGCGAGAACTGACTCTCCGCTATGCACTTATCTGACAAGAGCACTATAGAGACAAGGACAAGAAAATAATGCCAATATGAAAAACCAGGAAATACATTTTTCATTGGCCTGATAGCCTAAAATATGAGTAAGATGAGAACTGATATGCAAGGCGGTGGGAAAAGGCAAAAGGAAGGAAAAAAAAAAACCCAAACCACAAACTGCTCCCTTTGTAAGCTCGTTGCAGCAGAAACAGAGGCAACCACAAGGCTATCTGCTCATCCTCCTTCACCGGCACACGTCGGTATCTTTTCTGCCATGATGTAACATCAGCACCTAGAGCATAACGCTGCAGCACAAACACTGCAAGGCAACGTCAAGATATCGCGACGTGATTAATTTGTGGCTCCCAGCAGGTCTTCCCAGATGATTAAGTGTCTTGCCAGCTGCTGAAATCTCAGTACCGAGACCACAGACCTGCATTAAACAAAGTGGCGCTCCTGCTATTATTTTATCTCGCCCTTTTGATGAAAGATGTCCTCTTGCTTAATTTAAATAATTGCTCCATGTTACAATGGCATCAGTAGATAGACACAGATCATCTTTACGTACCCTGGATGTCTGACGTAATGAGTCTGGAAATGGAAGTGGAGAAACTGTAAGGAAAGGCATCCAGCTGGGAAAAGGCTGGGGTAGCCTGATGTCAGTCCCTGCTTTGCTGGAAGGGAAGACACTCCTCAGGACACAGAGATCTCCTCATTTCTCCCCTCAATCAGCAGAAAATTAGCAAGGAGACTGGAAATGTAACATGATTACCAGCCACCTTTGAACTTCATTACTGCCCCCACACACACACAAGTCTAACTGCATAGTTGTGGTTAGCCCCTTACTCCCTAACATGCCAAAAATTAGGCGTGTTAGGCAAAATTAGGCAAAAATTTAAACGGAACCAAACATAAGCAACGTTGCCAAGTGGAATAATTAGGATGCACTGTGGCCAGAGACTTTGTACTGCCTACAGCATGGGCACTATCCCCTCCTCACAGGTTTTGTGTAATGCCTGGCCAGGCGGGTTTCCTCCAGCCCCAGGGTGATGTTGTAACCTTCCTTTCCATGTGCCATCTGCACCGCATAGTTTTGCCACCAAAAGCACCGGCACACGTGGGACCTGCAGGAAAGGACTGCAGCCCCAAAGCCCAGGCAACAGCACAAAGCCCTTGAGTTCTGCACCGGGGACTTCCAGACAGGGAAACCGGACCGTAGCACACCTGAGCACAGGAAAGCACTGCTCCCATGTGTCTTTGCCAAGTGCCACCACGTCTTCCAGGAAGTGAAGCATCAGTTGTGCCTTGGCAGCGTGCGCCAACCCAACCAGCACAGCCAGCATGTGTGACAAGCAAGTTTTCAATTAAAAAAATCATCAGTTTAGCTTTAGGAGCAACAGAACACTAGTAAAAAAAGGCTACCACCCTTTTAAATAGTTACGCTAAAAGTTTCTGTGATGGATTTCTCTTCTCATTTTGGAGTCCCATTAAGAGCTCGAAATTAGGTAAAATACTATAGCTCTGCAGCATTTGCATACAAAAGAGATAAAAATTTTATCTGTTTTATATACATATCAAGTTACCATTCCCAGTTCACAAAAAAATTCCCAGACTCAGCTCAGAAACCACTACATAGAGAGTTACGTCGACCAAGTTACTTCAGTAGAAGAGTGGATGTCAAATAGACCTCGGTCTAGTAAATTTTCCATCTTCCTTTTCACGACCAACTTGTAGTTCAAGCAGATCATTACTTTTTCTAGCAGGCTGTGCTTTCAAGTGCAAGTTTCATCTGCAGAAAGGACCATTTTTAAATGTTTGGGTTTTGCCTTTTTTTTTTTTTTTAAGCCTGGATTATAACCTTGCTTCCATGCAGGTACCCAAATGAGACATGGCCTGTCTGAGCACCTCACTGAACTCATGCCAGATCCAAGCATCCCTGTCATCCTTACGCAACTAGCAAAGCAGTTATAAACATGGTTCTCCTTACCATAGGATCATGGAATGTTTTGGGTTGGAAGGGACCTCAAAGAACATCTAGTTCCAACCCCCCTGCCATGGGCAGGGACACCTTCCACTAGACCAGGTTGCTCCAAGCCTCATCCAGCCTGGCTTTGAACCCTCCCACGGATGGGGCATCCACAGCTTCTCTAGGCAACCTGCCCCAGTGCCTCCCCACCCTCTCCGGGAAGAATTTCTTCCTGATGTCCAATCTAAATCTAACCTTTCTTTCCTTGCTCCTACCAATCCCTGCTCCCTATCACACTCCCAGAGGGATGATTTCATGGCAGGCAGCTTCACCACCCTCAGCACCAAACAAGCCCTGGGGACATCTTTTAGGATGTTCAAGAAGATCACGTGTGCTAGTCTTTGACCCATGGCTCTGGTCTTGCTGTCTCTGCTACCAAGACCACTCGTATCATGCTGCAGATCTGTGGAAAAGCTTCTTAAAAACATGCCTCTAAGCTACATGTTTACAGGCTGTATTCCTCTGTATACCACACACACAAACCACCTCACAAGCAGAAATTATCCCTCAAGCTCAAGCAAGCATCATGGCAAAATACAGAGGCTCCCAGACATGTGAATTCCTCTACTTTACACCCAGCCTCACAAATCTACATTTGGCATCTGGTGGGATTAGCTGTGCTCCAGGAAAGAAAAATGTTAATTAAAAGTTATCAGAAAGTCCTGAGAGCCATACAGCTTTTAAGAAAAACAACCAGCCACAACAACTAAAGAGCAGAGAAAAGGAGCAGCTGGAGCATCAAATGCTGAAGGACTCCTAAGTTGGCACCTCAGCACATCATTAAGGCACGGAGCTCACATTTTCTCCCAACTCCTGTAAGAAAAGGTTTTGGTTTTACCTCTGCAAGGAGAAAGCACTTAATCACCATCTAACCTGATGTAAAGACGTCTGCTGTACAATGCAGGGGAGCAGCGGGCAGATGGGGATTGATCAAAACACAGTTTTACAGCAGAGGCACTCTGGGACTCCTACTATTCAAAAGCAAACTTTCTTTGAAAAAAGGCCCTTTTGCAGGGGAAGACTATGCCACTCAAAACACTCCCATCTCTCACCCTCAGAGAGCACCACAGCATATTCTTACAAGTCCACTATTAAAAAAAAGGCTAAAAAAATACATTTTCAGGTATTCATATTCCTTCTCAGCTTCATCTTAGGAAAAGCAAGGCGTGCAATAATGTGTCAACAGCTCAAAATCCTGTGCAGTCCATATGTCCAATGAAATCTTATCCCTGCAAGCTGTATGGAAAACTAATGAAGTTGACTGTTTTGATGGAGGGCCACAAAGATGATCAGAGGGCTGGAGCACCTCTCCTATGACGAAAGGCTGCGAGAACTGGGCTTGTTCAGCCTGAAGAAGAGAAGGCTCCGAGGAGACCTCATTGCAGCTTTCCAGTATCTGACGGGGGCCTACAAGGGTACTGGGAGAGGACTTTTTACAAGAGCCTGTAGTGATAGGACAAGGGGTAATGGGTATACATTGAAATCAGGGAGGTTTAGATTAGATATCAGGAAGAAATTCTTCCCGGAGAGGGTGGTGAGGCACTGGAACAGGTTGCCCAGGGAAGCTGTGGATGCCCCATCCCTGGATGTCTTCAAGGCCAGGCTGGATGAGGCTTGGAGCAACCTGGTCTAGTGGAAGGTGTCCCTGCCCATGGCAGGGGGGTTGGAACTGGATGGTCTTTAAGGTCCCTTCCAACCCTAACCATTCTATGATTCTATGATGGAAAACAAGATACATACCACTGCATCTCTGATAATGCTCAAAACTGGAAGCCCCATTTAGTGTTTGGGGTTTTTTTGCCTTGGTGGAGGGTCCCACGGTAGCTGTTCCTAATAAAAAAGCACTGTACTTCCAATGACAAAAACAAGGTAGACAAGAATATTTACCTGTATGTGACGTTTTCTCATTGCTGGACACAATACAGGAGGTGACGCCTGCCTGCCTGCAGCATGGACTAGCTTCCTTCCCTTAGTCTGATTTGATGGGACTATTCTAAACCCAAGAAATGCTTGAAGACATCAGGACTGACCCCAGGAGCCAGCTACCACGATTGTCTGGTTTGTTGTGTGCAGATTTTTGTT
>NW_010259815.1:0-21030 GCF_000690775.1 Eurypyga helias
CCCAAACCGTTCTGTTATTCTATGACTAAACACAGAAAGAAAGAAAATGCAAGGTAGAGATGATACCAAGTAAAAGAAACTACCTTCCTGCAAGGACAGTGGGAATACACTGTGCTTAAATTGTGCTGTAAGAAGAAGAAGTATCAATCTGGAGGGGGACTACGGCTGAAGCTCTCCATGATCAGGTTGGGACTAAATTTAATAAGTGATAATCATCAACATAGCCCAAATACCGTTGGCTGAGAGTACAGGGTTGGAAGGCATCAACAACAGATCAGAATATTGTATGAGGAGGATGTGATGACATGATAATCAGTGTGACAGAAATGGGATAAAATTCAGATGAAGATGCAGATCATGCTTCATTTCCAGCAGTAGTTTTGGACATGTCTGTTCAGAATTAAAACTGCACAAGGTGCACAGTAGCTACACAGGTTTCCACTCCTCTACTTGCCCTACTGAAGTTTGGCTTATTCTGACAAGAGAGACAAGGAGCACATATGGCCACGTAAGTACAAGAAAAGAGCAAGGAAGAGAGCTGCACAGCCTAAAGAATGTGTAATGCAAGGATCTCCTACACAGGTAAACCAGCACATGGAAGCTCGTTACCTTTTGCCTATGGGGCTGTGGGTCAGCCTTCCAATTAAGAAATAGAGCAACAAAGGTATCTCTTCTTAAAAGCAAAACTTGTTTATCAAGAAGGCTCCGTGAGGAGTCCCCTGCACTGTCAAATCAGAACCACCCTTCCAGTTCTACACGGAAGTTGACAAGTGGGGGCTCAGCCTGGCAAGTCCCTATGTTTTACTTGGGCTCAGACCACTCGCAGCAAAGAAACAAAGCCATCCCAGGCCACACAGACTACCTTCTGTTAGAAAGCCACAGCTCAGATGTTCTTATTTGTTACACAAAATTCAATAGAAACTGGTTTTGAAAGACTCATATTCCTCTAGTGATGAGAAAAGCCTCAAAAAAAGATTGAGCAAGCCACCTGGGCAATTTATCTCTGCCACAGCTACTGACCCTGGAGCAAGTGGCAATATTTTTTTTCCTTCAACTGTATCAGAAGATGACAACTGCCATGTCAAAATACTTTGGCAATGACTGATAAAACATTTCAAACATCCCTACTCTGGTGTAAGTTTCACTAAAAAAAAAAAACCCCACAGATTGACAAACTGCACCCTTCAAATGCCTTTAAATAACACTGTAGTGGCCTCTTTTCCCATACAGACAACCAACCTAAAAGAACTGGATGCTGCATTAGCATAAATTATTTTTGTACCTATAGAAGTACATACACAATGTTGTATGTGTGTATATATATATATTTACACACACATCTAAAGTGTTTCTATACACACTCAGACTTTCTCTGCCAAGGACAACAGTGCTGCAAAGAAAACGATCCTGCTTTCAAAGGTTAGACTACCTAGGACAAAATTACCCATTTCAGGATCCACACACACACACCAAAATACCTAAACTCTGCAAACTACAAGGGAAGACTGAGCATGTTAAGCCATGGGAGAGTGCCACCAAATAAAAGGCCAAGGCAGAGAAGTCTACACCTCAGGAAAAGCCAGTACTTCCACTTAAGAAGAACTTGAGTCTTGAGACAAAGACCCAAGACTCAGGACTGCATCCCTGTGGAGACATGAGTCTTGGAGTGTCACTGTATAAATTTAATCCCAGAAAAAACAAATGAGAATAGTTTAAGATTGTGCAGTTGATGGTTGCTAACAGCTGAATACTTTCAAGGTTTATAGCTTCTTGGTTTTTTTTTCTGTGATACTATTATGTCCATTTATAAATTTGAAGAACAGCTATATTGTGGTACCCGGGGCACACCTACTTGTTCCTAAATACTCACTGCATGTAAGCAAGATGGAGCTTTAAAGGTTTTCATATTCTAGTAAAACCAACAAACTTTCATTTATCACATTTTCAGTGGAAAACAGACAGTAACTGAATCTGACAGCAGCAATAAACCTACTTTCACTCCCAGCCTTCTCTTAAAAGAACACCATCTTTAGACACATTACTGTAAAGCTTAAAGGGCAAACTAGGGATAGGTGACCAAATTATACTGATCACCTCAGGTGGTTGCTTTCTCCTGAGGGGGTCAGTTTTCCAAGTAATTTTAACAGTGTTCATGTTTTCCTCAAATTAAATAAGAGAGATTTATTATGTTAGACAGGATGTTGCTGTTACATAAGCTTTGCCCACAAAACTATTTTTAATTTTTCATCACATATCAAGCGCTACGTAAGTATTAATACTTGGAATTAAATTACTACTTGCATTCTCCAGAGACTCAACTATCTTACAACCCACAAGAGAGGAAGCCTTGAACTTCATTGCATTTCCTACTCATCTTCAAGCAAATAGAGGGCTTTTGGGGTTTTTTTTTGTTCTGTTTGGAAATAGCAAAGCTGTTCCCTACTTCAGGTGGGCCAAATGTTTTAGTCTCGGATTTATGGACATAAAACATGCATGCTTCTGCAGATGGCCAAGGCTAATGCATTAAAGCAGTACCTTAGATACCTCAACTTCTGTGGCGGACTCCAATGTGTCATATACTGCATAAAGGAGTAACCTCTGCCTCAGTAATTTTCAGAAAAAAAAAGTCATAAAATAGTACAGATAATTGAGTGACATTCCTTCAGACAAAAACATTTCCTTAGATTTCAATGTTCTATGTAATATTGGTTAATACAACCCCAAATCCCAGCAACTGGTCGTTCACTTGTCTGCATCTTGATGCATCCCCACAGTATTTAAAAAATTAACGTCACACACACCAGAATCATCATGAAACCTGTTTCATAAGAAGTCACACCATAGCAAGGCCTCCACTGCTCCTGAATCGGTTGCCATCCACAATGAATTAAGCTACGCGCGTTGGATGATCAGTGCCGAGGGTGTCTCTACGTAATGCATTCTAAAAATACTAATTACTGACAGGAGGCATACAGAAGATGATAGGGAATGCTGCCTAATTCAATACTGTATTAAGCATACTGACATAAATTGACAAGTGTGCAAATGGTCCCATACCTCCCAAGTCGGTAAGAGGAATTATTTCCCTAAAAACATACCTTTAGTATTCCAAAGGAGAAGCTTGCAGGTAGGATATGTACGTTCATTATACTAATGTCAAAACCAACAGTAGTTCTCCAGCTGGTTGAAATGTACCCAACAAGTATTAGCCACAGATCCAGAGAGTAGTTCCACCCACACGCACACCACACAAACCCAACAGTCTCCACAATTTCTTTCCTTACAGAACTAGAGATTCCAATGATAAAGTGAATGCTTACAAGTCCTATACTTTCATTCCTTTTTAACACTCTTATGATTGTATTTTAAGTGTGGAATATTTCTACAGCTATGTTAGGAAGAAAAATCTAGACAGAGCATTTAATTGCTTCTCTGTACAACGAAATAATTTTAGATTTGGAAACAGCAACTGTCAAACGTGTTAAAACTAAATGGGATACAGCTGATAATGGCTTTAGCAGTGATATTTTAATCCTGTCTTCTGCATACTACTGAAAATAATGAATCTAACCTCTGGGAAAAAAAAAACTGTACAGATTTTACAATAAATTTATGTCAACTTTTATTACGGGGGAGGCCACTGCATGATCTTTACTTACTTGAAATACATTCTTCCGTGTAAAAAAAAAAAAAACAAAACCAAACACCAACCAAAAAAACAGATTACTTTTCATACTTCTCCCTACCCAAATGTTAAAACATGTATCCCTTACTTTCACACCATTCAGAACATAAAATCAACACAAACTTACCCTCTTTATATTCTATATATACCTGTAGCCCTTTTTTGGCATCTAAATGTCTCTGCTGGGGACACACAACAAACCAGTCATTCTCATTCAGCAGCGCACACACACCAAGCTTCCCGAAGTTATCAGCACCACAGCCGTGTATTAAGGAAAACTCCACACCAATGGTTTGCCCACATCACTTGGCAATGTCCCTTTAATATTAATACACAGAGAAGTAAAATTTTGTCATAAATTTGTTCAAGTATGCCGGAACATGTAAAATGCATAAGAATCAATATGGACTTCATTAATGTTATATTTATTTATTTTCCAGCTTCATACAAACTGGATGTAGAAGCATAAACATAGTACATTTCTACCATTTTCAACAAAAATATAACCAATATGTACAATTATTGTATTAAAAATACAAAAGGGATACAGACTCCACCAATGTCTTTCTAAAAGACATACAGGTACAAGTAGTATCAAAAGTATGAGGAAATCACCAGTTAATTGTACATTCTGCACTTGACATCACAGAGTAAACTGAGATTAGCAGTCCTATGGTCTACAATTACTTAATGCTTATATAACATTTTGTGCAACTTGTGGTAGAGCTAGGATTTTGTATTTCTATATGCACATGAGGTCCATAGCCTTGAGAATAAAACTGGCAAATAACGCATATTACATGTAAAATTACAAATGCATAATTGACAATGTGATATATAAGCAAATAGACAAAAGCTATGATTACAGGAGAGAGAATTAAATAAAGCACTGACATCTGTTTGATACAGTGAAAAAACACTGCAATTTGATCTTTAAAAGTTGAAGCTATTTACGTTTATCTACTGATCAATATGATCAGCTGAGTTCAATGGAAAAAAGAAAATATCCAAGACCAGCAGTTCCTCACATTTGAGTACTACTCGGATTGGCAGCCTTCACTTCTCCGGAGTCTGTGCAAAAACAACACAAAAATAGAGGGGAGGGTCATTTCAGTCATGGTAAGGTTAATAGCAGCTGTGAGCAGGTGGTTGCTACACAATGGCCTTCTCTACACATGCAGTGTTCCATGAAGCCATTAACAGTTGTGACTATTTCTGCATTGCAAAGGCTGGCAAATCTAAACGTGTTATTTTTCATTACTTAAAGGCTCGTTTATCCCCTAACGCCAAAGTCAATAGATGGAGGTTATTAGATCAGTGTTAACAGCCGACACGAGCTGTGACATCCCAACTTGCTTTCACTGCAAGGTTATCCAGTTAATTTTTCTTTTAATATAAGTAATATATAGTAAAAAAAAAATATATATATATATAACTTAAAGGTGGGGTTGCCATCTGTCTCAGTAGAATGGGACATTTTCAGTATGCCACGCTGTGTTCTGGAAAGCACAGGTATGAGACACACAGTGTCCCCTTCCACCACCGGCCAGCCGCAAGCGCGCGTTTCTGCATTCAGGCTAGGCCCTAGGCCAGCTGAGGACGCCGCTAGTGCCCACAGCCACAAAGGTTTGAAGGTTCCAGGGTGGAGCACGTTAAGAGTGAAGCCAGGCAGCCAAGGAAAGGCCGCATCCCATAACCTCTGCCTTCCCTTCTGCCCTGCTCAGCCACATGATAGCAATGATCTTCCCAGGAGCTCAGGCTGGCAACCCTACTTACAGGTATGAGATAATACTGTAATTACTACGCAGATGCAGGATTTGATCTCCAAAATGCAAACATACAAAAGCGTAACAAAGGCATTGTAAACAAGCAAATAAGCACTGTCTCCTTGAAGGATTTCAATGCATTTTTCTCTTTGTAGGTTAAAGGCCAAATGTAATTTGACAACTAGCTTATCTCATTATCCCAATGAGACTAAGTGCTAGGATTGTGATTAAAATCTAAAAGGAAGATTTAAAAAAAAAAAAAAAAAAAACACAAACAACCCTTCCAGGCATTGGGAAGTGCAGCCAGAGTTAATCATCCTGATGTGATGATCTTGGAATTTGGAATGATACTGTGTGATGTGGCAGACAGCGACAGTGGTAGCTTGGAGACTGCTGCACTGTGCATTTCAAGCAACACAGTTTGAAAAGTGCCAGGGCGATTTCTTCACAGTATTTCACATGCAAGGGGAGAGGGGACAGAAGGGGGAGGGGCGGAGGAAGAAGCCCCATGCTGCTTTAAGGCAGGGAAGGAGGCAAATAGGTCCACCATCCTTTAACTATAGTTCCAAGGCTCCTATTCTAGGGACGTCTTCTTGTGCTCTCCTTTAAGGTGGCTGACTCTGGATCCAGAAAAGCTCAAGTCTTAGACAGCAGAGACTTGTTCATCTTCTGCAAACACAATAGGATAGGGGAAAATAGGATTTAGTTCATATAGAACAAGACTGCTACTGAATGAAACAACCTGCACTGTGCTCACGTGTTTTCCACTTCCTTCTATTAGGCATCTATTTTAAAACAATCTAAACATCTGTACATTTCAGGTCTCATGAGAAGCATTTTTTGTAATTTTGTTCTCAGAAAAAAAAAAGACAGTTGCTCTAACTGAGCTAGGAGCAGTTCCTCAGCATGAGGAACACAGCAGCTACTCCTGGATATCCAATAACTTCATAAAGCCACCTTACATTTTTCCCTGAATATATATCTGTGATTTATTTAAGTTAAGATTACATAAAAATTGAGTGCAGTTTTAGTCATTATGGGTCAAAATAATTAAAATTCTCTGTCATGGTAATTCTCAAAGTTTGAGGCAGTTCGATTAAGGTAGATGTCATTTTTTTATCCCATCAAGTTCAACTGCAGAGTTCATCCTGCCCACAAAACCTTAGTAACTAAGCAGTTAGGGAGGGAAGGGGAACCTTGACCTTTGCTTAACATCCATTAAGCAAAACAAAGCATTCAGATGTGTGATTTGGGCACTGCCCTGCCTAGATTTTGAGCACCTAGCTCTAAAGATGCAATCCAGCTACACTTGCACTCCATAGAAAAACAGATCCATCTGTGATCTATCATTATAGCTGAGCTAAAGCATAAAGATGCAGACACACTTGGCCAAGCAAGGTAGTAAGAGTAGCAGGCTCATTACGTGAAGCAGTTGGTGTGGAAGACCCAGTGTCCACAGTGTAAGAGTTTTGGGTAGAATGCAAGTGACTACCCAAATAAGCCTGGACGCTCTATGGGGCAGATGGGCAGGGATCCTACAGACCAGGATCCTTTTCTGAACGTTAAATACACAGTTAGTGCCAAGCATTAGATACGCTGGAAACTTTCAGGGCAGGCAGGCCTGTACCTGGTGAACGTAGGCACCTCCAGAGAAGTTGCCTAAGCCAACCGCTTGGTTGTCCAAGGTTCAGAAGGACCTACATTCCAAATTTTGAATTGTATTTAGGATGAACTGAATGCCTCCCCTTCCAAAAAGTTAACAAACAGCAAGTTTTGAAAGATGGGCGAGCGCTCAAATTATGGCAAAAATTTCTATGGCAGAACACAACTGCATAACGTGCTTTGCGGCTGTGAAAGCATTGACCGTTTTTGCATGCAGCACACTCAAAATCTAACAACTAGAAATTTACCATCTTCCTCTGTGGGAAACCCTTGAGGCGGATAGTGAGCAAGACGCGGATCTGACTCGTTTGGTTTATGCCACTGAGGTTTGTTCACAGGCCTGTTGGTCGAATGGCCGTGCGACTGCGGCTGCGGAGCTGATGTCCCATGGGTCTCACACGTCCGTGCCACCATCCTAGACCTCTGCAGTGCTATGTTGTAATCCGGAGGCTTTCTGGTTGGATGGGAACCACCTTCTGCAAACTCAGCAATCGGTATTCCTACATAACCAGGAGGAGTTGGAGGTGGTTCCCGATATCGACCCTCTTTTCGTGCTGCAGGAAAAACAACATATTATTATAAAAGATAGTAAGAGGAAAACTGCTCAAAGAAAAATAAGCAGTGAAAGTTAAATGAACTCAACAGCCCAGGAGGAGAACATCTGAAGGACACAAGTTAACTACCACATGGAAGACAATGAGGTATTGAAAAATAAACCGTGCAAGGAAGTATAGAACATACAACATGCACAGGATACAGCTGTTCTTCTGGCAGCGAAGCGTTAGTCTAATAAAGTTCACCAAGTTACATGGGCAGTTTGTTCAAACTTGAAGCTGTTCCATCAATTGGACCACACTGGTCCAAGTAGTGTGGAAGACTCAATCGTCCACAGATGTGGCAAACATCAGAAATACTGGCATCTCCCAAACACGAGCATCTTAATCCTGAAGGGCTTTGCACCTAAGAGCTCATCTCTTGGTTTTAGCATCTCGCAGGGAAGGGGTGGGGGGGAAAAAAGCAACCGATACATGCTGTCTTCCTATTTAGTGAGACATAAGTTACAATTCCAAAAGGTAAGGAAGAGAAGTGGGCTTCCTCCTCATACTTTCCATATGCACTACTGCCCACTGCTCTTATGGTTGTGTTCTCTGCAATTAACTTGAGAGTATGCCCTTAAGAACAATGACTGAATACGGTTTTATACAGGGGAAGGAAAGGGCCACCTCATTTGTGGATCTCAGTCAGACACAACCACATACCTGAACAAAGCTTAACTCTGGACATACTTAGAAATTCTCTCTGGCAAAAGAAGTTCAAGGGGGGAAACAGCAATTAAGAATTTTAAACATCTGCATGGACACACAGCAGATAGGCACAACTCTCTGTTTTGGAAGTGTGCACTTGAAGTCAGCTAGGACTTTGGTACTCAACACTTTCTGTGGGTCTAGCCCTTTAACTCATCACCACTTACCTTAGAGTACAAAGGCAAACGCAGCAGGAAAAACTACTGACACAGACAATTTACCCTCCACAGCTTGTCATGTTCTCGCACGAGTGGTGATGACAACATCACCCTGCATTAGGCAGCACAAAACTGACTGAAAGGGCAGTACAAGCTTAAAATGGACAGGTGCTACTTGGATGTGGGTTTTTACAGACTAAAAATCACGGTATTGTAACAAAACCAAATGGTTCGGAGTAGAATCCAAGTATTTTTCTTGGACAAATTGTTTAAACTGAGCAAAGTGACATGAAGAAGTTGGAGAAATTTTACTCAAAGATTTCTGAAAAGTAAGTGATGCAGAAGGAATTATGTAGAAAAATTTGAGTGACACACTGCAAGAGACCAATGCCTACGCAGTGAAAAAGAGCCACGTAAAAAGAGTGGCTGCTGTCGGACAGTGATATGCAGAGTTACGCTTCCAGGACAGTTAGTTAACAGCACCTGAAGTGGCTGGAAGTGTGTGGTTTGAATCTTCAGGCCTCGCTCACATGCTCTAAAGTCTCTAAAAACATAGTGGCAGGCCCTGCCTCGAGAGGCAAGTTTGGAAGCGCACTCATTCCACCTTCTGGTGGAAACCAAGGGTATCAAAGAGTAAAATTAGAGAGCGGCATGATTCTGAACCTGGAGTCCTGAACTGACCAGCTTCCTCCTCTTCATAGCTCAGGGATTCAGACCTGCACCCAAGCTTTGAGGCAACGGGCCATTGCTAAGCAATGTACTTGGGCAGAAAACGGAAGAGCAGTTTATCACAGTGGTCTCAGCATGACCTCCATCTGGCAGACTTTTTCAGCTGTATCAGCGCAAAATGGGTTTTAGACAGTTCTTCATATTAACCTGAAGAAAGGCAAAGCCAAGTGGCATGAACGGAAAGAAAGAGGCAAAAATGCAGAGGTCTCGGGTGGCCCAAGGACTGGGATGCACAGAAGGAACAGTACAAGAAAAAATGTTAAGCTCTGCCAAAGACACCTTCATATTAATTTATGTAGTATCTAATCTTTCTTTTGTTGAATAATTATATAAATGTATTTCAGCTCTAACTTCTTATCAACAGTTTCAGCAGTCCAAAGAAACATCTCAGTTGGTATTTAAGCACAAAGTAATCCCATTTGCAGAAGAAAGGAATAGTCACAATTATCAGACAAGTCATACAAATGTATAAAGTAAAAGACTTCTAAAAAAAAAATCAGGCCACGTTTATTAAGATTTCTAAATATAGAATGTGGAGCCTTACTGCGAAGAGAAAGTCACACATCAGAACAGACACCTAAATACATCAACCTCTCAAAACACTGCCCAGCAGTTGAGCTAGCTTTTTGATGTATGGCAGGCTCTCTTGGAACACAAAGGCACTGCCAGAAATAAGAGTCAACAATAAGTGATATTTTCCCTACCAATAAAGGCACAGTTGAAGGGGAAAATCTGAGAGAGACTGCAAAATGTTCAGTTTTGCTTTACAATAATAATAGTTTTTAAAAATATCACACCAGACAAAAGAAATGCAGTTTTAGGACAATATGAAAAACCATAAGCAAATTAAAATACCCCATGGTAAACAAAACTTAACTTACCAATAAGCCCCTTGGTACTACTTGATGATACTGCTATGTGAGTGGGCACAGGAGCAGGCTTTGACTCCTCTGCTGGTACAGACGTTACGCTACTGGTTTCGGCTTCAATCGAAACATCCTTCCCACCCCTCCGCTTTATGGTACCTGTATCACCTTCCGAGTCCTCTCCCCAGTATCCGGTTGAGGATGCCCAGCTGGCTCTGGACTGTGCTTGGTCAAGGCCCTCCCTACCTTGACTTTGCCTGCCATACTTTGTGCCATGATCAGGGAACATCAGCTGGTCCATATGACTGCCCGAGGCCCACAGTCCTGCCCCATCGCCTGAACTCTCGAAATGAGCATGTCCGAAAGGCAGAGTCTCCCAGCTTCTCTGGTGCTGTATCGTCTGTATGTTGTCATGAGAACCGCTCGAACAAGAAGTCCAGCTACCACGGCCGCTGTCGGCTGCATCGAGCGAAGCTCTGTCCCCCTGATCCTGTGACAGTTCTTCTGTACTAGGAGAAGAAAGCACGGTTGCTCCAGCATACAGGCCTCTGGTCTCTGAAAGTGGTGCATATGAGCTAGATGCACAATGACAAGGGGGGGGGGAAAAAAAAAAAAAAATCCAGTGTTGGAATTTGAGATCATTTACAAGGCACATGAAGAATTCAACAATCGAGAGAAAAACGAACATACTGGGGGTTGGAATGAATGGCCTTTAAAGGTCCCCTCCAACCCAAACCATTCTGTGCATCTGTGACTGAATGTTTTGATGCAATTTATGTTAAGTATAATTTGCATTAATGACCAATTCAATTCTGGGAAAAATATCCTGATGAAACCCAACACTTCAGAGGAGTAATTTTAAAAAGCAAAATCTTAAAACTTTGCATCAGCCCTTTAAGAAAGGCAAACCACAACGATGTATATAAAAGGGAACAGACTGCTAGATAGGATTTCTGCTGCTTTTCCAGCCATGTAAAGCAGAAGATCAAAAGCTGGAAACGGAGTTTTAGCAGGAGGTGGGGCTGATGTTAAGGTTTAGGTTTCAGACTTCCAATTTGTTTTTTTCTTGCTTAGGAAACTCTGAAAGCCAGCTTTTAATTTCTTGCACCTGGAAGTATATTTTAACCTTAATTTTGGAAACACACGCTACTTCATACACCAAGTACGTTCTCCATAGCCTTTCAGCAATTAAGAAAACCTGACACTATCATTTACATAGCATCAGAGAAATCCGACAAAGCATCACTTCTGTTGAGCAGCTATCCAGGCTGCTGGGATTGGTCTTTCCACGGCAACTTGCTATGCAGACTGGAACTCTGCTCTTCCAAATATTTAAGACATCTGATTAAAGAGTTTGCATAGCCTGGGATTCCCAAAGCTGAAGTACTAGTTTGGGAATAGTCCTGCCATCCACAGACCCTGCAGGATTAAAAACCCCGAGATGATTCAGAGGACTGAAGCATCCAAGTAACAGCTTCCAAAAGTAAGCGGAGACTAAATAGGAGCCAGAGCTCCAATTATTTTCAGACCAAGGCTCACAGCTAGAGATTTAGAGAACTCCTCACAGCACTAGCTTCCCCACCATTACAGAAGTTAATTAGCTAGAAAATTACCTAGGAAACCAGCAGCCTAATATGAATTTTGGCTTTCAATTACTGTTGACTAGAAGACGTATTTGGGGTAAAATATTTTTAATTTAGATAAATATGCACTTTTCCATGAAACAGTCTGGGAAATTACTAGCTATTTCTGTTCTCAGCTTGCTTACTGAATAGTTGTATGAATAATTTCTCATCTAATTCAGTTAATTCCCCATGTAGAAAACAGGCTAGGGTACTCGTCTGCCATAAAGAGGATCATCTACAGCACTACTAAATGCTCAGATGATAAGGTCTGCTGAGGTAAAGCTTTACTGCTGTAGACCTCATCACACACTCAGGAGTGCAAAACCTTTTCCTGTCAGAAAATGGAGCATTACCACAAAATGCAGCACTGAAATAGCAGTTCTGAAAAGCACAGGAGAGAAAAAAAAAAGTGAGAGAGATACAGGGAAAGTTACACGAACAAATATACATAAACATGCCACATACATTATACTTTCATAGAGTGTGTAAGTAAGCACAAATAAAATTCCTACCCTAAGCTGTATTGATCTGGTTCAATCATGATTCTTCTATCAATCCTTCCCACACCCAGATTTGTCTCCACGATGCTGACAGAATGTCTCTGTCTCCTCTCATCATGCAGGGAGACTGGCATAGAGTCAAAAGAGGAATTGCTGACAATACTAGATCTGGAAGAAATTTCGCTGTGACCAGAATCTGAGAAGTTGTCCACGGTGCCGCTAGGAGCCAAAGTATAACCTGCAAAGGGAACGTCACGTTAGGCAGACCCTCCGAGAAGGCTGCTCAGCTGTCGCCAGGCAGCCAGCAACACTGCTACCACAGCAAATCAAAACTACGCAGAAGCAGCACTGCAAAAGAGAAAGATACATGGCAGAACCATGTAACACTGTGTACTCCGTCTCTTATTAGGAGTTTTAGGATTGTGGGAACATGCATCACTCATTTAGAGAACCACTGTTCACCTTCCTTCTTCTCTGCTCTCCTCTCCCAAATTGTTTTCAAGTGCACCATCACACTTGTATCCCCGCATTATGAAATCACACTTCCCAAAAAACTGCCCATACATAAACATTGTCTCCAAGACTGGAACGGAAAGAGATGCCCTGGAAAAGAATAGTGCTTCAAGTAATCCCAGAGACCCTCTCCCACAGTTTTTCTGCTCTGCAAAGTCACACTTCAGAGATGAACAGCAGACACAGCATGAAGGCCAGATGTCTGGGCTCACTGCTCATTCGGTACCCTGGCTGAGGGAGGGCCAGATTTTTCAAGCTTTCTTTGTGGTACTTGGCTAACTAACTACATTCCACACAGCATGTATTACCAGAATTATACCGTAACGTGGAGGTAGCACTGACACCGTCAGACTGAGATAAAATCTGCACTTGTCACAAAGGCAAATTCAGCCTCTGTTTTAACATTAACCAAAGTTGTGCCGAATGCTCTTGCCAGCTACGTTAAGGGTCATTAAACAACCTACATCCACAAGTAACTGGAGTTTCCATTTTTTGCTTTCAGTCTACACACAAGCATCACAATGACTTCAACTGATCTACCCCAATTCACGTGCCAAGAACATAGAATTAATGCTGTCATTTTTTCATGACAGAGTTTTTAATCTGAAACTCAGCTTCATGTCACCATCAAGCCAAGGATTTTTTTTTTTTTAAAAACTTCATAATCATGTTTAATGATTTACTTTTCGCAAAAATAAAGTACTTCTCCCACTATGAGCCCAGCACAGAAGCCCAATTCCTTTTCTGAGAAACGCGCAGGCCCGACCGTATTTATATCAATTCACTCTTTGCTAATGTAGCATTTGGGAGACATCGTGAAGGTTGCTTACAAGGACTCGAGGTGACAAGACTTCCCTGCGTAACATCCTCCTCCATCTCACCTTAGTAAAAATCGCTTCAATAGAGATTTTGGATAGATATTGGTACTTTCTTGTCATATTCCCCTCTCCCCTTTCTTATCTCTGCTTATCCAATTGGACTGATCTTTAACCCTTTTGTTTCCATAAGCCCCACTTATCCCAGAGATTGTTACCATCCCTGTGCAGTTTAAGAGAAATTAGTGCTACAGACAAGTCTCCAACACGCTCATCTCCAGCACGCTGAACTTCTCCTATGGGGACTGAACCCCAATATATACGTTCTAGCCTAATGTTATATTAAGTAACTGTTAACCTGAACTTTTACGATATTCTGAAAAGAGAATGAGGTAGAAGCTACTGCAGTACGACTAGGCTATCATACTTACAAAAAGGACTTTTTTTTTTTTGCTTAAACTATAAGAAAATGCTTCTACTCTCCATTTTTTTTTAGTTCATAACCAGACAAGTACAATAAAAAAAACCACAAACAGGCTTAAGAAAATCCCTTTGAAGCCCTAAATTAACTTTTCAAGAATAACTCTATGAAGTCACTTAAAGAACTCTGTCAAGAAAGTTCCAATGTGTTCCTCAAATATCCATACACAGTGGTTTTGAATTATCAGGATGCTAGTGAAACACTGTGTATTAATGATTTGAATCCCAGATATCTTAGGCCTGCCTACCATAGACAGGTCACATCCTATTCAGATGCATGACACAGCAAATAATTTCTTAACAGAATTTATTTAGTGTACTCAATGCTGTGCAGAGATTTTAAGTTTCAATCTGCACATCCTCCCACAGGCAGGAAACACTGATGATGGAATATTTTCGTCAGGAGCAGCTGCATTGAGAGTGACCTATTGCATCAAACCCTGTGTCAGATCAGACTGTCCCTCCTGGCTTTTGCTAACCAGAGGGCTTTCAGGTGTCCCTGAAATCAGGTTCCCAGGTAACCTTTCATGTATCCCACTCTGCACTACACTTCCCACCCTCTTGCTGACCATATGTGGCAAAAATAGGAGCAGCAGTTTATCCTGTTTCCAAAGAGCTTCAGGAAACAGGATGAGAAATACCTTTCCTTGGAGAGCTCTGTGGTGAAGTGGGAGGAGAAGACAGCTGTGAAGATGCACTTGAGACCGTGTCTTCAGATTGTTTCTTGTGACGATCCAAACTTCCTTCTTCAGATAATGAAAGAATTTTCTTTAAAGCTTGCGGGGAGTTGATGCCTTGGAACACAAATCAATGTAGGCAGATGTGAAGTCCAGCATAAATACACCTTTCTGTCTCACAACGCATTTATAGAGCAGACATCAAATGGGAAAAACACTGAAGTTTTTCCTGTATAATCGTGAGTTTCTGATGCCAGCTTAAATGATGCAAAACTTTTATACCTACTCCTATTTAAAATATAGCACTTTATTTCTGCATAATAGAGCAGCTGGTCTTTGACCAAAAATAAATGCTTTGCCACAGAAAACACAATACAGATTTGGTGTTGCAGAGTACTGCCTATGCAAATACAGAAATCAGGGATATGCACAGTAATCATTACCGAGAACTTGAACTGAAATTATGTTGGATACAAACACAAATCTCACTGGTTAGTGAAGGTTTATATAATAGGAATTGAAACAGTTCTCCTGTTTCTTTTTTATTCAGAGTAGCCTAGAAGGTCAAAGAAAGCTGGAAAGAAGATTAATAAGATTAGTCTTACAAAACATCCTGCAGCTGCCTTTCTCCCTCTCATTTTTGAGATCCATCTCTGCACCAGCTTATTTTGGGAAACTGAAGAGTAAAAACATCCTGAAGATGATGTATGATGTAAAGATCTGGGGCATCAAGAATTGCTTTTCTCAGGCAACATTTATACATCTTTCTCTTCCCCTCATCTCAAAAAAACACCCTGGGACAGTCTCTAAAGTGAAGACGGATTTTCTCTGACATTTTTGCCAATGTTTGTGGTAGAGGTTATTTTCAAGCATCCTACAGAATGTATCTTTGATCTGCTGGATCACAATGTTGCTATCAATAATTTACAGCTGCTTCATCAACATAACCTAGTCAGTGTTCAGAAACTTTTCCACCATGAGCAAAAATGCAGACTATGGCGCATCAAAGTCCTTTTAAGATTAAACTTTAATGATAAAAACAACAAGAACTAGATGAATATTGAATTGTTTCTTGCTCGTTTTCCTGCTGCTAATGTTGTGCTAGCAGCCTAAGCAGTGCACAAGTAAAATTAATAAAAGGTGAAATTAAGAGTTAAGCTCTTGTGAAATTACCATCGTGCAATCCGAAGGGCCAGTTATGCTACACATACTGTTTAATGTATGGTAATGTTCCTAAGACGTAAGTAAGAAGTCTCTAATAATACACCTCTGTTATGTACACATGCTGGGACACCGATCTGAAAATCAGATTAGATGAAATTCCTGTATTCCAGTATCTTTCTGAGCGACATGCAGACAGCAATGTCTGAACAACGGCATTAGGAAGCAGAAACCGAAGGGACAATTCTCAACATGAAACCTCAGGCCTACCTTTGTAACAGTGGTTTGAGCAGGCCTCAATTTCACACTAAACGTCCGACTTCTCACAAAAAAACCCACCAGAACTTCTGAGGCATCTCAGATGGGTCACTCAAAGAGTCCAAGTCACTAATCCCTTTGGAAAGTTAAGCCAAGATCCCAGGGCAGATAGAAACATTCTTTTGAGCTGGCAGTAACGGGTAAACTCTTATACTGATTAAACTGACAGGATGCTTTCCTATATTTCTTTCTTCCCATTTCTAGAAAAGAGAATTATGCATGCACACAGCATGGACTGGCATAACCTGCATATAAAACTAACAGAAATAAGCGTCTGAATCTAATCTGATGAAAAACGTCTCCCTGACACAAGCAAACAGACCCCAGAGTATTGGAAGGAACGCTTCATTGTTCCACTTACCAAACGGCGGGAGGTCTTTGACTGGGACTTTCTTGCGAGAAGGATAAAGAGATACGGCAGGGACCTGCAACGCTTGGTTTACTTTATGTTGCTGCTGCTGCTGGACTTTCTGCTGGATGCCTGCCCGGGGAGCCACCGGTGACGTTTCAGATTTTCCAGATCGCTTGTCTCCTGCATTCTTCGGCACTTTGCAAGAAATGGGAGAAAGAACAGAATAACTGCTAGTTAAAAAGATTGTGGGAGTTTTAATCTGAGCAGTGCAAAGCCCTCAAATTAATCATTAAAAAGTGCTCAAATGCTTGTACAATCAATGCAGTAGTATACCTTGACAAAAAAAAGGTGAAGAGGAGAAGAGGGGGAGATTTAACTCCATTTAAAATATGTACATTATTAAAGAACATTTACCCTCTCAAATAAGACTCTCATAAATAACTATCACTACAGTTATCAAAAACACGACCCAAAGTTATACTGGGCTATCATAAGGACTACAACTGGTTTACAATGGATATATAATTATCCTTTTTTTGCTATGCTGAAGGAAGTGAAGGGCATAAGGTAAAGCATTCTCACAATTCAAAACCTATATCCAGCATAAGGTCCCTGTCTGCTGCAGCCAGATACAGCCTTCCAAGTGTATCTGAAATGCTTGGACGTAGGGAAATCCCCTTTTCCCTCTCAAGGCCAAAATATCCAGGATGACCGACCCTATTCACACAAATAGCCTAAGTACATCAGAAATGTAGAGAAACTTTTGGCTCCTCCATACCCGTATGGACAAATGTAAGGAAGTTTTGTGCTCTTCAGCGTGACATCATCTGAAAGCCTTATCTCCTGTAAGAGATCATACATCTCATGCCTGTATGCTGTTAATCTGCAGGATGATCCCCTTAAGATTCATACATGTTTAGTACTTGGAAATGACTACACACATCATTTTCCACCTCAATGTCTAGTTACTGTTCCCATGTACTTCCTTGGAGAAGAAACAGAGGTACGTATTATGGTTTCCTTGAAATCCATAACGAATGCAATGCTCACGTGTGTTGGTGGCTGGCTCACACTGCAGAGACAGTGTCTGGAGGCTCTCTTCATCCATTTCCAGATCCAAGTTTGAGAGATACTGCTTTACTTTCCGTGCCATCTGAGCATCTTCATACAGTTTTTTGGCATTAAGGAAGGAGCTGCGACGGACTCGCTTTTTATGACCCCCTGTTTGCGCAACATCCAGCACGGCTGCATTCGTACTGCCCTGGCTGAGAGACCTGGAGTGAAGGCAAGGCAGGAGGGGGAGGAAAGAGGGGAAACGTATGAGTTAGTCCAACGCGGTATCACTCCATGAACATGAAACGTGCAAAAGGTTGGATGAATGTCAGTCTACGGTCAAAGCTTACATGCCTCATTCCATTAAGTCAAACAGCTATAACAGACAGAAAGGATCAGGGTCAGGAAATCTTTTTACTTGGTTACAGGCACTATTTTAATTACACAAATATTTTAACCTATTCTGCTCCAACTAGACAATATCACTTCACACATCTAGAAAAGCATTCAAGCTAGCTATCTCACGTAGGCCAGCTACTGAGAAGATTGGAGCATTAGGAAAAGCTCATGCAGTAAGGCAATGCTGACAGAAGACTATAGTTGAGGTTCAAATTTAAATACAGAAGGTATTTTGAAAGCTCTCTAAATACTTTTTAAATCAGACTGTACAAAAAATGTACAGTTCAGTTTTACTAAACAGAACTTCCTTGAAACTTGCTAGGTTGAAGAGAGCTTTCAGTTAAATAAAGTGATCAGCTAGTTCATGACGAAATAAATGTCATGCACATTTCAAAGTACGTGTGTCTATATGAAAGCTACGCGTTGTTCCTGAATCGTTAAGAGTAAAAATGAAGGCTGAATTGCAATATGAAAATAAGTTAGCTTAGCAGATACTGTAAGTTTTAACTTTTGTATTTGATTGTGATAATTGCTGATTAGGCATAAGAAAGTTAACAACAATTTCCAGCTGTTGCAACCCTGCCATTTTATAATTTCTATTCTACTTAAAGTCACTTCCTTTGGCAATTTAAATTGGAGGCAGGGGAGAAGAACACCTCACTCATGTCTACAAGCACTTACAAATAATTTACAACTTCGGTGTTTTAGCCTCAAAAGCAAAAGCACTCTTGGATTAAAGTGTATTGTCAGTAAAAAAGGGTTAACAAAAGAAAAAAATGTCAAAGCACCAGAACATTAAAGATAGCAAGTAGGAAACAACGCAAATGGTAAGGGAGGAATGAATGTCTGTGTGTGTTGTCTCCAACCACTTACCCCAAACTCCTCCATTTCTTCTTCCTGCAAGTGAGAGCCAGGAAGAGTAAAGCATGGGTTTAAGAAGAGATAGAGAAAGATCACAAGCTCAGAAAGAAAAAGACCAGACCTGAGGACAAGCAGTTCTGAAGTCCACAAACATTAAAAAGAGCCTTAACTCAGACATATAGTCACATGTTATAAACCCTTCTAGCTCAAATTAAGAAAAAGAGTATGCAATAAGCTAGTCTAACATGAAGCCAAAGAGCCTTCACTCCATGTCTTCTAACACTCCTAGCTGGCACTGTTTCAGATACATCCCACTAAATCAAAACAATAAGGCTGGCACTCATCAATGTTTCAAACACACTAAAACATATGTGTTCAAGACAATATCTCCCCCTCGCTCCCACTGATGGAATCTCATTTTTATAAAGTAACTAAGGAATGACATAACATTTCATAACATTAAAAAAAATAACATTTTAATATATATTGATAAACACAAAATGTAATGATTTCTCCAGTATTAGAACACCAGTTAATTTTGGGAAATTGTTAACAACAAACAAAAAACTCATTCTGTTCCAATACAACAAGGAGCAGGCACTTGAAAAGCCCCTCTTGCTGACACCTAGCCTTCCCTCAGCTGGGAAAAGCTCTGCTTAGTGCAACACACTTACCTCGTTCTAAACATTAAAGCAGGATCCATGTTCACAGATGCCATGCGACCAACATGGCGTATCTCCTTCGCGATCATTCTCAGCTTCTCAAAATTGACCAAGCCCTCCACTTTTGAATCATTTCCTACAACCAACAATTAACAACATCAGTTATTGGGTCGCAAAGTTAGTTTTCCTTAGCTGGTAAAAGATGAGGTACTGCTGCTTTTACCTTCATGAAGAAAAGTAAGGTCTTTTTTGATAACAGGAAACAGGGGGATAATGGGGGGCTGTAGGTTTTGGCTGTTAAGGACATTACGATATTTTGCCATATTCCTAGATGGATCAAACAAGTCTTGTAGATCTTGAAACAGTTTTTCATACTTGCTTGGAAGCTTTTCCCAAGTAGTTCGGAGCCTTGCAACCGGTGCCAAGTTCAGGCCACTTGAAACAAGCAAAAAAAGTGCAAAAAAGTTCAAGAACAACAGAATGAAACATAACAATCCTAGAAAAGACCATGTTAAATTTTGTATGGGGAAAAACGCACCATAGCCAGAACAGTGCAGCACGACAATGTCAATAAAGTAACAGCAAGTGAAAACTTAAAGTTTTTGTAATAAATGCTGTCAAAAGGAAGATAATTTTTAAAGAAGTTACAAAAACTGGAGATTGTGTAACCATAAACAGATAAAGTTACACTTGGATGAGTAATTAAATCTTTTAGAGACTATGTACTTTTTCTTATCACTTTGGAACAGTGTCTGAATTTGATAACAACTTGATAACAATGAGCTTCCTTTGGGAAATTAACCCATACCCTTATGACAATGTTATTTTTCTTCATATAACTGTTGTTTCTCTTGGTCTTCATCTTTAAATAAGTGCAGTAGTTTCTCTAGTGCCATGTTCACCAATGACTCTTGCCTCACTGTCTTGAGAAATAAGTACGTAACACTAGCATTCCAAACAATATTTCAGCTAACACTTCAATGTCACCTTCAGATTACTGGAAAACGGCCTCCTCAGTGGACTGCCAAGTGTTGACGTCAGCAGTATTAACTGGTTTACTCTGTTAAATACTTTTTTTTTTTGACTGACATAAGTAAGACGTTGCTTTTTACCTAGAAGTAAAATTATTAGGGGGCAATACCTAATGATGGCAAACATCGAGTTGAAGTTCTTGCATTCTCTGCAATGTAGTGCTATCTTTATGAAATGCTTAATGATCTTCATCCTTTTCAGCTGGTTGGTTTCTCTTAGAATCTCAGAAGCCACCCAGAATGTTTCTTGGTTTATCACCTCTTCAAACTTCTTTAGATTAGTGCAACCTGTTTTTGACTTGAGTTTAAACAAGTCATCTATGTATTCCGTGGGTTCAATATTTCGGAATAGCTCAAAATTTCTCATGGAGAGTTGGGTAGCCACCTCAACAGTACTGAGTTGTAGTAGGGAA
>NW_010259815.1:21061-26702 GCF_000690775.1 Eurypyga helias
AGTAACTCTTGAGCATCTTCATCTGAACAAAGAGTTTCTGTTTCCATGTTGTTCTTCAGGTAATACCTGTAAAAACGAAATTCAAAAGACATTAGATACAATATACTCAAATACCAGTGGAATTTACAGTAATGATCCAGTTTGAATAGAATAAATAGAATAAATTTAATTTCGCCAGGCCTAGATATTAATTAGAAGTTGCATATGTGCAATTTCTTGGAAAGAAACACGAGTATTTAAATAATCCCCGTACTAACAGGATTTTGACTTAATAAACTGACATCATCAGCTTTACTCATAGTCTCGAATCTCACCTGCCACTTAGCTGGATCCTGTCAGCAAGCTTGGATAACTGATCAGGAAGCCTCCTTTGCTTGATTACACCCTCGGGTGTGACAGAGACTTCACACAGTGAATATGCATCAGGGGTTGCAGTGAGAGCAAATTCCCGGATAGCCTGGATGACCACTTCTTTTGCTGTGGTGTCCTTACTGATCATGATGTAGCGACTTTGCTGATCTGCCTTGAAAACCCTCAGAACTTGATCTGGTAAGTCTGGGAAAAAAAAATTACATGCAAAGTACGCAATTTAGTCAAGCAAAAAAAACCCCACTATACCTGGTATAAGAACAAGCAACAGTATCACAGCTACACTGAGTCTAAATACAAGTGCTATCAGGTTTTACTTCAGTGTCATTGTTTCACCTCTCTCCTTCCAATAAAACAGCTGGGTTTTCTGGTTGTTGGGGTTTTGTGTGGGTTTTTTGTTTGGTTTCTTTTTGTTTAGTTGTGGGGTTTTTGTTGTTGTTTGGGGTTTTTGTGGTTGGTTGGTGGTTTGTTTTTTTTTTTTTAAATGACAGACTAGTAGTATTAACAACCAGGAAAAGAAGCTCGGCTATTGATGGGGCAAGCCACAGAAATATTCTAACATTTCCAAAATTTGGACAAACTAATGAGCACTCTGATTTTCACAGGTCCTGTTAAATGGCATTTAAGTCAGAGAAAAATCAAAGACACTCAGCAACATTACCCTATAGACCAACATAAGAAGGTTAAGCACATTAGGTGATAGGATTCTCAATTTTCTTATGGATAGACTCGTTTACCTAGGTCTGACACTCAACCATGGTGCCACAAACCAAGGAAGACGCGTACATATAAAGCAGCTAGGAAGATGCATGTATAATGGCCAGCATGCAAGTATATACAAATAAGCAGCAGTGGTATTAATGCATCCAAGCAGTTAATTATCAAAAATACCCTATCCTTGATACATAAGAAATGTCTAAGTAATGGATTGAAAACTAGATCTTTTCGTATTTGTTATAACACCTGCTAAAGTTTCAGTAATTAAGAAGTAAAGCGGCCAGAAATAGAAAAACACTTCAAATATTCAAGTTTTAAACAGATCGTGGTTTCAAGTGACTGATGACAGAAAACATACAGTGAACACTTAGAAGGCATCTGTTTTTAGGAAATTTGAAAAATGATCAGTTTAAGTCCAAATGTATTATTTTCATAGAGTTTTGGAAATATATATGGATTTGGTATTTCCATAATTTCCATTAATGTACTGAAATCTAATCCATTAGTCAACTTCCATTAGTCAACTGAAGTTTGTTATCACTGTATTATAAGAAGAATAAAAAAACCCCTAAAGTGGTAGTTATCCACCACCAGATTTTTTTTAACTGACAAGTACTTCCAATTAATTTAATTTCTGCCCTGTTACAAATAACCTTTTCTAGCTTTGTATAGCATGACATCTGATCATTATTCTTTCTTTAATGAATATTTCCTCTTTTTTTTTTGGACATGATAAAGGTCATACGAATAAGAAAACAGATAATAATCTTCTGAATCTACAGACAAAAAAAAATCATTATTTTTAAAATATACTTCAAAAAACACACTGCCAGATTAAAACATTCACTTTGATACAACCACAATCTTTTTTTGACAAGACCTGAGTGTGCATAACAAGTATTCAAATTACTACAGAAATATCTATTCTGCAACAGAAATCTTGTGCTAACAGAACAAAAATTAACATCTTCCCACTGCTGCTGCATGTCTCCAAAACAATAATTTGGAAAGCATTAAGATAAATCTCTCAGATATGAGTTGATTTACATGCCACAAAGGCTTTTTAGGCTTAAATACATTAGTTTACACATTTCATGCAACTAAACCCATAACTTTTAAGCTCACAGTAGCATTTCTGCAGCTTGAGAAGCACTAATGTATGAGAACTGAGTGGTTACATCATCATTTACACAAAATGGGTGTCAGTACATGCCAGTTACAAGTACTTGAGTCAAATATGCAAATACCTTACAGCTAGCAAGCCAATATTGCCCTTTATCATCAACTCTACATTGATATGTCTTCTTTCAGCAACTAGCTGAAGAGGGATGCAGAAATAATTCCTAAATTTTTTGACATCTTGAGGAAGGCAGATGCCAAAGACGCAGCCTTTCAGAGACGTTATTAAAATCAGACCACTCTCTGGCTCTTGCTGCCTCTTGCTCTTACAGAAATACTTGCCAGTTCAAGAAATGCTATGAAGATAGGGAGCTACTGTAAATAACAGCAAGGTGGGAACTCGTTTAACGCTCCCGAGAAGCAAATGTTTTGTGCAAGGCGAAAATAACCTGCTCTGCTGGATTACTGAAGTCAATGGGAAGAAATGCAGAGAACAGCAAATAGAAAAAGTGTCATCTTTGCACTGCATTTTACCATCCAGTTTCTCAGGCTTCACACCTATCAGAGCTGCTGGCAAGAGCACTACATAGAATACAGAGAAGCCTGCCAGCAACTGAAATGATTACAGCTATGGCAATGGCAGCGAGTAATTCAGCACAACAATTTTTAAATAAAACAGCACTTGGAGAGAATTGTAATCACCCCCCTTTCACTCCTTTTCAGAAACGTAAACCAGAGTGGCAGGCGAAAGAATGCTATGTTACATGATAGGAATCTAGTCCCTTAGAAAGCTTGGGCGGGGGGGGGAAGTACCAGTGACTGGCAGCTCATCATTACTATATTATTTTAACTTCCAATCAAATAGCAAAGACAGCTCAAGAGAAGAGAAATCAAAGTGCCATTGACTACTTGAAATTTAAAAATAAACCTTAAAAAGTGTATTTGAAAAAGCCTGAGCCCAGCAGAAGAGAAGTTAGAATGACTCTTAGCAGATTTCAAGCTGTTCTCATTTTCTCCTCAAAGACTACCCTTGCAAAACAGTACATTGTTTTATTTTCTATCCTGAGGGATATTCCCCAAGGCCTCAAAGGACAGTTGTTCTACCACTTTACTCTTTCTTCTCCAGTGCATTCAATTTCTTGCAAGCTGCCTCCATCTCCATCTTTAATTTAGTCCGAGGTAATAAAAGAAATTAAAATTACAGGCTTTAATTTTTTCCAAGTCTTAAAGTACATAGAGGTATAATTCAATTCTTCTATCTACAATGCAACCAGCCCTTAAGCCCTTAAGGTATATGTTTGCTTTTATTTTGGTCCTCCCCTTTCCCCTCCTTCCCACACAGGGAAAAATTGTACCTGTGAATTACTTGAAAAATATTCAGTGTGTGGATATTTGGGCAAATTTTAAGCAAAGAAAAAAGGGCTTAAAAAAAACAAAAACAAAAAGAGAAAGCACTAATTACTTAATACACTTTCTATAAAGACAATGGAAAAGCTGCTATAATGCTGAAGCAACAGCATTACATCATTGTTTATCGTCCTTCAAAGCATAAGGCAAACAGTAGGACATTATTCATTTATTAAACTTCTTCAAACTCCATCTGTGATTGGAGGATCTTCAGACCTGTGATGGCTTTTCTTCCCGATTAATGGCATTTGAGCTGTGCGAGACAGCAATGCCCACAGACCTAGAGGTCAGCCAGATGCTGTGCTCGGCACTAGGGGCACATTAATTACCTAGAACCGTCTGGTCTAGGTAAACGGCAAGCTGGAGAATGGATTCTCCACCCATTTATAGATGAACTGCTGATGAAAAGTTAGACACTTATTGATAAGGAGTATCTTCAAAGTGTTGGACAATAGTCATTAAATGAAACACAAAAAGTAAACACTCTCAGGATTGACACTGGGACAAAAAAAAAAAAAGAAATCACACACCACTTTCGGGTAGTCTTCTCTAGCCCTAAAAAAACCTCAGATGAAGGTATCAGTATCACAGTTTCAAGTGCGACGATTGGACCAACCTAGCCAGTACGTAGGCTGATGTTAAAGCACTGTCCCTTTAGGTAAGGTTTGAAATCCCTCAGGCTTAGGAAGGCACTGAATTTTCAGTTCTACTTTTTGAGAAGCACTCTGAAGATTAGACTAAAATAACCAAGTGTCTGTGCAGCTACCATCACCATATCCTCCTCCAGCAGCTGCATTTTAATAGCAAAGATTTGGATGCTTAACTCAGAGAAGTTTCCTGCTAAGAACTTTCCTGCAGCCAGATAAGAGTACAAATCCCAACCCTGCCAGGAGCTCCAGCTAAGCCCTTCTCATAAGATAAGGCTCTCAAGTTTCTCATATTTACCTCCTTTTTCTCCCTCACTCACCCCCATGCTTTGTTCCTCTCTGCTAAATGTGTGCATTTTTTTATCCATTTCAGAATGTGATTTTAAATAATTTTATATGTAAAGAATTTAGCATACAGCTGTAGGGCAGGGTGACTAACAGGGAACTCTGAAACTCTGTCCCTTACAGATGTAGTACAAGATTATGTAAGTCTGTTCAGAAAAAGACAAACACATGTCCTGTGTCCCAGTCCAATGTCCTTTCGCTTTACTGTACGCTGATGATGTCATGTGATATTTGACAACACCACAGTCTTGTAAAGATTGATCTATCAGGGCAAATTATAAAATACTGAGGAAAACACGTTTTCACTGGCCAAAAGAATTCAATAAGAGGTACCCTGTGTACAACATGCTTTAAAAATAGACACCTAATACATTCTGGTAAAGTATATTGGAGCAAACTTAATAAATCCTAATGCATTCATATGTGTCTAATCCGTGGGTGGCAACATACAGTTAATAAAAACTCACATGTATCTTCAGACTCTGAAGTCCAGTTTAATGAACGGAAATTACAAGAAGGACAACAAAAAAGGATCATTACCTGGAGTAGCATTGAAGTCTAAGATGCGGTGATGAGACTGCAGTAGATCGGGATTACTGGATGACAGGGTTCCGCTGACAGGTAAAGCAGGGGGAATGTGCTTCGTTTGCCTCAGTCCCACAATGCTGTCATCCTGAGACTGGCCAATTCCAATGTCACTGCATCCAGAAATAAATAAAAATCAGGCTTTACAGACAGTCAGAGCTTGGGCTATACTAGAGGAATACTGGGACATCTATATCACTACATTTTCACAGTCCCAGTTGTTAGGAATCACTATTTTGAAGTTAAGCTTCTCCAGACAACAGCGCTTGCTGCCTAGGATTGTCAACAGCACCCAAACGTCCACCCAAAGTGATTAGATCTGCCTGCTCACATTGCCAGAAGATCCTCATGTGCACCACTAAGCTCTGAGGAGCTGCTAGGCTCATTATCTTTTGACGATTTCTCACAGCGGCCAAAATCTTTATTCAAAATGTGGTGTACAGGTCATCATT
>NW_010259815.1:26733-58135 GCF_000690775.1 Eurypyga helias
GCTCCACCCCACCACCCGAACTTGGACTAATGCTGCTGTCCCCTCAGTGCTGTTTTTTAAGACCTGAATTTCACAAGTCTCACACCCCATCACAGATAGGATTTGCAACGGTACTCTGGGACATACTGTAGCCACACAAACTAAGATTTTTCAAGACAGATACAAGACGATTCATTGAGATCATCCATTTCCCTACCCTGTAAAACCTCTGAGCTTCTCTTCACCGTATGTGACTGAAGCGATACCAGCTAACTTGGAATGCTAAGGCAAGCATCCGCACTTGGGTGCTACCGGTATCCCCTTTCCAAAGTGCCTGACAGCTCTAAGTAAAGTATTTGTGATGAAGGTGAAGGATTCTGTCTATGAAACTGTAGAAGCCAGGTTCCCAAAGGAGGCCAGTAGTGCCCGATGGGTCAGAGACAGCTATCATCATACTACAGTAGGTACTAATTTGCTTATTGCTTTTGAGCTCATAATCAGCAAGTGAAGAACAACTGCTACAGGACGTTGAGTTGGAGCTCACCATTCAACTTTTCCATTAGATATACAGTTGCAAATCCTTAGTAAAATACTCTGAGGGTGTGAAATGTTGAATAACAGCTATTATAGAAATTGAAAATGATTAATAATTTAGCTACTATATGCAAAGCCTTTTTAAAAGCCAAGCACATCTAAAGCTCTATCTACACATGTAAATAAAGCATAAACAAAAACTTATATTTCACTGCAAACTTCTGCAACTCTAAGAAGTCAGGATAATAAATTAAATGATGCAACACAAATGACCAGTTGTATCCTAATTTGAGGCACTTAAGCTTTTGTCTGGTATTCTATCCATCCTCAGAAAACCTAAACAGAAGCAATTAAGGGCCTGATAATTATTCCTGTTGAGCTGTTAAGGCACAAGCCTGCTTTTGTGCTTACCAATGAATTACTTTACCAAGTACACTCTGGTACCACTTCTTTAAGTGCTATGAATTGAACTGTACTCTGGGAAGCCAGGACAGTATCTCTGGGCATTTAAGACAATTTAACTACATGGACACAGCAACTGCTTTTTACAAGGCAATGCAAAGGTTGGAGGGGTATCTCTGTAGGATGTTTGGGCTTTCCTGTTGTTTTGGTTTTTTTTTTTTAAAAAAAAAAAAAGGTAACACTACATTACCAAAATATTTTATGAAGTGTAAACCATAAGCCAAGAGTGACAAACACACAAGTCTACTGAAAAAAAAGTTCTTGGATTCTTTCTCAATCAGAAGTAAAGCTGAATCTGAACATCTGTATTTTTGTACTTCCACATAAATCACAAAACACTGTGACAAGCAGCGATGATCAACTCAGCACACAGCACTTCTACGCTAAGCCACAAGTCTTTCACTACAACTGTAAGGTTTTGCAGCAATCGACGTCTTGTCTTTTAAGCAGGAACCACTCCAAACATACACAAACAAGTAAGCACAAAAAGAAACAACCCAAAGCCCATGCACCTCAAAATGCTTTACATTGTTTCTAAACAACTATGTATCTCATAAAAGTGCCAATGCCAGTATTTCCTCCAAATTAAAACCAAATTCAGACAACGTGACCCCTCTCCCCCTTATATTAAGAGCTTCACTAGCATTATGTATTCCTTTTGCAGTCTGTCAGTTTTATACTCTTACACCTATCCTGTACATCATGACTGAAGTTGCTTCAGCAAAGTGGATCAACTGACAGATGTTAGGGTTTAAAAAAAAAAAGTAATGTTCCTACAGTTAAATTTCAGATACAAATAGCAATACTAGAAAATTCCAGGTCCCATGAAGATCAACTGCCCCTCCTGTTAGGTAAAATATTTTATTACTGCTGGTGAAAGGAGATCGTTGTTTTAAAGGAAAGGCATTTCTATTGCTTTCAGTATGCATTTGCCATGGAGGGAGAAAGCATTAAACTAAGAACTAACTTTCCTGCTAATGGTAGAAGGAATAATGGAATGGCAGAGTCATCTTCCTTCAAAATACAGTATACTGTGCATCCCACTACAGGGTTGCAAATGGGGGGGGAAAGCTGCTTCTTTGTCTGGGATGCTGTGCTATGGACCAGACAAAACTTTGCTAGAGGTGGAAGTTGTGTTTAGTCCTTATTTGCAGCAACTGAGCCTACAGACCACGAAACCCCTCTGGATGAGAAGAGTACAGAAAGCAAAGAGAGTGGAGGCTGTAGCCAGAAGCACACTTCAAGGGAAGCTGGAGGAGAGATCTCCTGGTAGATCCAGAGGGGATGGTGTTGTTTGCTCAGATTAAGAAGTTACTTGACATTATTGGACAAAAAAGCAAGGCTGAAGGAAGGCGTTGCCTCCTGCTCAAACTGATTTATCTTTGATACTGATTTAATGTCTCAGGAAGCAGACAAGTTCTCTCTACAAGTGACCTCATTCTAGTTTAAAGGCTGGTTTTAACTGGATACATTCTGGAGGCATTGGAGACCTCTGCAGTATTCATGTTAAAAAAAAAAAAAAACCAGGCAGACAGTTTCACCTCATAAGCTAGCTGACTCACCAAGTCTTTAAATACCTACTTTAATTAACGAGCAAATCAGCATTTTCAACCCTTGATTTTTGGTATTTAAAAACATGCGAGAATATGTAAGTCCCTTAATATATGCAACATCATTCATTATTAGGAAGAACAAGAGAGAAGTTTCTACACAACACAGGGAAAAAAAGCACAAAACAGGTAAGTCTACAGCTACACACCTCTATGCAGAAACCGTGCAGACACAAACAACTGAATGTTAACAGGCTTTGCAGACAAATTACTATATATAACATATGAAGTAAAGCTAGCAAAGAAAATAGGTCAAGTGTACTGTTTCTGAGTCTTACCCAAAGAGGTCCCTGCACAGAAAAAGTGCAAAAATGAAAGGAATCAAAGAAAAAAAACAAAAAAGAAGACCAACAAGAAAGTTTTATGCAAGGGTTGTGAACAATGATGGACAACACAAAAAAACATGTCTAACAGTATGCATGGCTCATCAGAGGAAAAAGCACACAGGACTGGTCAAATAGAAGAAAACATTCTAAAGACAACATAAAAAGAGGATTTACAGATTCTCCTCTGCTGAAATGTATCTGCATCAATTTAAGAAATATCCATTATTTCCATATAATAATACATATTCATTTAACCATTAGATTACTAACATTCTATTTCTAATGTTTCAGAAGAGCATTCATTTAGTAGGGAATACCTAACATTAGTTAAGCAAACTTTTTTTAAAGCAGTGTCTTTTCAACTAATTTACAAGGAATAGATTTTTTTTTTTCCTTGATGAGACACAGAAAAGAAAAATGCAGGCGAAAACACTGATTACACATCAACTACCCTCTACAATTCTTTTTCCCCACTGATGCCACCCAGAGTCCTATAAAATTATATGAAACTCTTTTTTCTATTGTTTCCAAAATCCTTATCAGACCTGTATTTCTAAAAGTGATCATAGAATACAAGACAACAAGTACCATATTTAGAATTGAGGGGTTTTTTTAAAGGAAGAACCAAATTTAAAATTTTAACCTCAGTCTCCCTTATGGCAGCACACAAATTCTTATAGACCACTGGAATGTGGATAAATTGAAATCATTGCTCATATCAACCATTTGCAAGCAAACCTGCTTGCAGGGTTATTCTGAAATTAATTGCCTGGGATGGTTCCAGGTAACAGTCCTCTTAAAAAAAAAAAACACACAAAACAAAAACCACACAACAAAAGAAACCAGGAAATAACATGAAAAAGTAGTTGTAGTTGTGCCCCCACTTTATCCTTAAGTAGTAAAATACGTCCATATACTGATGTCAGATGCTGCACTGTTGTTAGTCTAATCAAATACTAAAACTAGTATTTTCTAGTATATTTTTTCAGAAATAAGCATGGTTTGTATTAACAAATAAAAAAAATATCATGGCAAATTATAAGTATCATGAGAAACTATTAAAATTTAACACAAACCAAATATTTTAGAGGAAATAAAAAAAACTCACTTGTACGGTTTCTGAGGCAGAATACTGATTCGAGTCTTGTCAAGTATCTTCTTTAATTTATTTCTTCCCCCAACTGTGTTGGCTTTACTTTTCTTATTCACTTTTTCTAATCCTATTACCTGCTCCACATCAACAGCAAGGTCTGGGATGGAATAACGACTCGCCTTTTTAATATCACCAATTTTAGGCAGGTGGGGAGCACCATTTCTTTTTTCCTCTGACAACCGTGTTAAGAGTTCTTTAAAAACTGTACAAGGGAGGAAAGAAAAGAGAACAAAAATGTAAAACAAAAAATCTCTGCACCAGACCAGTTTAATATTAATCATTAAAAAAAAACCAATTAGGATATTCTGTCAATTCAAGTATCACATGCATTTAGGTATGAGACTTGAAAAAAATTATATTTTAAAAAGGACATTCATTTTCTGTAGTATGAATCAGAAAAATCAGTGAATTGGCCCAGCTCAGAATAGAAGTATCGTAGACAACCACACAGTTGCATGGATGGTGCCAGCAGAAGGACTTTGACTTGCCCACCTGAGGACACAGGCTTCTGCAGAAGAGACGAAGGCGTCAAAGAGCACACTAGATAAAAATGTGAGATGAAAACTAACAACAAAGGAAGAAGGTATTAAACAGCCAGCCAGCAATAAAACTTCTCAGATGGACGAGATATTATTAGCAACAGGATGAAAAAAAACAGAAATCAGAAGGGAAGCTGCAACAAAGTCATAAGGAGAACATAAGAAAGTACTATTGAGACACCTGGATGTTTGGTAGGGCTATTGCATCCACCTGCCAGATATACAAAAAAACCCCTTCCCAAACTGCCTCCTTTCCCTAGCAAAAAGTGATCTCTGAGGCAGAAACATCTGATGAATTTGTGAATTAGTTGTTCTACTACTACTTCTACATTACAAAAATGGTTATATATCTAAATAAATAAAACCAAAACTGATCTGGAGAGCAAGTCATAGCATTCTGAGTGTGACAGGAAGTCTCCATATATAAATGGAAAAATCGTCTGATGACTTGATTTCTAATAATAAATGAAAGCTGATAATTAAAACCAAGGAATTGTAGAAAGCAGGAATAAGGACAACCAGCTAAGGATGGGTATTAGGAGCTAGGTTTTATTATTATGTATTATTTTGTGCTTCATAGTCATCCTTATCTCCAGAGGTACACATCAAATCACCAAGAGAATTCAAACAGCTTCCAGAAAGAGACACAAAGAAAAATGGAGGAGAGTAATCCAGGTCAATAACTGTACAGCTGAATAGGAGCTGGGGGTTGGAGAGAGAAATTAGATACAGATACAAAGATGCTGTTAAAAAAGGTAACTCTCCTTTTAGGATTTGTCGATAAGTAATACTGCATGCAATACACAAAAAGTAACTGTTGTAAGACTCTACTGAGATGCGATTTCGGTATTTGCAGCAGAGCAACAAGATTAAAAACTGAGAAAAAAACACAGGCTTCTGAAGAAATCAGTTTTAATCTCAAACACATTAAAGGAACATGAGATCCAAAAACGTAGTGTGCGAAGGATAGTTACACAGACCTTACACACAGAAAAACAAGCACATATTGCTAAACAAGCATATACAGATGTATTAAGAAATGCCTTAATTCTTAGTAACAATGGAAATATTAAACTCTACTGCAAATCAAAAAAGAAAAAAACAACCCAGGAAATGCATTTGACAACCTAAGCACATTTAATCACCAGTGTCACTAGTGCAGTGACATCCTGTGGTAATGTTCTGCCCTACTTATTTGTGACAAAGAACCTGATCCTGAAAGAGATACTTGGGGAACACATCACTAAATTACATAGATAATCCAAATCCCAGTGGTAAAAACAAAAAAAAAACCCCCACAAACTATTAATTACTTATGATGCTAACTGAGGTCCTGAGCTGCTTAAAGACTCCTTTCATGCCTGTGTTAGTACTTGTTAGAGGGAGAAATGAAGAGAACAGGCTCAGAAGGTAGTGAGGTGGTTTCACCACGGCTGGAAAGAACCTTGCTGCACTCATTGTAAGCATGGACTGAACACTATGAGCAAATTCAGCAGACAGTTTGAGATCACTGACCAACTGAAAAGCCAGAAGAGGCTTCTTTTCTTGAGAAAGGACCACACGTTACATGTAAAAACACCTTTTATAAGTTCAAGCTAAATGGTTGCAATAGTTCCTCCTAACAAGAAACATGCATATGTCAGCATGAGTCACTTTATGGAAGACCCTATTCATAAATTTTTTTCTCTGCTATTATGAACTAGGTATTTTAGGACCTGCAAGGTTCCTTTTTCTATTCTCCCCAGTACTAAAATGTTTCCAACTAAACTATTTTAAGCTACTAAAAGAAATAATTTAAGACTCCATCTAAATTAGAATAAAAAGTGCAAACTTACCAAATAAATTGGTTTTCACAGTGATAGACAGATGAGTGTTATTTCTAAGGATTTCCATGGCTTTTGACAGCTGAATGTTTTCAAAGTTTTGACCATTCACTTCCAGTATCTGAAAGCGAAACAGATAGTGTTATTTTTATTTAGTGAAGAGAAAGGAAACAAAAGAGTAAATAAATAAAAAAGATAATTTAAGATTACATACCTGGTCTCCACGTTTCAAGCCTGCTTCTGTAGCTTTGCTACCAAAATCTACACTGTCAACAAAAATTCCAAATCCCTTTTCTGACCCGCCCAGCAAGACAAAAGGCAAAGGGGCTTCTCGAGATGGCTTTGTTAAGGTTATCAATCTTCGTTTAGCTTTAGCAGCACAAGCAATATTTAACAGCCTCAAATGTCCACCCATTTTCTACAAGAGAAAACCGTAATGAGTTATATGTAACAACAGCCTGGCTACCCCCAGCCATCCCAGACTGTCAGAAGATCCACCACTCTTACCTCCCTCTCCAAATTGTTCTCAAATTCCTCCAGAAATCGAGTCATAGCAGGATCTCCTTCAAAATCATTGAAGTGATTGTTCACCCACAACAATACTACCCGTGTAACCTGAAAGTTAATCAATAATATACATATTTCCCAGGCATACCTTCAACAGCACTAGTGCTAAGACCGTTAAAATACTGCTCCTTAACGTCCCTGTAATCTTCCACTGGAATCCTAAATATTGTATATATACACACTCTAACCTAACTTTACTAATATGCAATCATTTACCAGGAGAATAGAACAATTTAAGTATTGAAATTGCTTTCTCTTGTATAAGCAATTGGATGTTGTATTTCATAAAGAATACTATGAGTTAGAAAATTAACACTGGTGGTATCAAATTTGATTGAGTAGGGAATAGAGCACACAGATACAGGGCAATGAGTTGGATCCATTTCTGACTTAGAACAACAATCCCTTTGGAGGACAAGAAAAATAAGTTTAAAAATGAACTCCAATATTACAGCTCTGAAGCTGTAACAAGCCTATGCTAAACAGTATTAGCTGCAAACCCTAGCCTTTCTGCAAAACGTAAGATCCTGCCTCCAAGGCAGAGATGTACAGCATTTCTAGAAGAAATACCTACGTTTCAATAAAAGTTGAAAACCAACTTCCTCTTTAACCTTATAGATATCATTTCCTTTGGTTTCAAATTTGGGAAAAAAAAAAAGGAATTATGGAAATTTTTACTAGGTTTTTTACATAAGAAAATTGTATACAACTGAAAATACCGTATTACAGTGTGAAACACAGGCTAGACAGGATAGACAGGGGAGCCAAAACTGGATATACAGGGCCTTATTCTTCCATCATGCCAGTTTTGTTCAGGGAAGAGGATGTTTGATTGCTTTCTTGTGTTTGGGTGGGTGTTTGTTTGGGTTTTTTTAATGCTGCAGAAGGGTCAACAGATTCTAAACAATGGCTATATTTTCTAGTCTCTTTATACGAAAACAAATTATTGCCAAGTTGTGTTAACTAGTATTATGTATGGAAGACAGAGAACTTATTTATAATGCTCAAATTTCAAGACACAACAGCATTCTACTGAATTATATTAAATAAAAATACTGATTATTCCTATACTTGCAAGGAATTAAGATACCTTGATGTGTGTTCACAATGTAAGACATGGGTAATTTACCTTGCTTGAGGACATAAATAAAATAAGGAAAAATATTTTCTTAGTTTTATCCATATGTTCTGCCATTAAAATACATGACCAACTATTTGTAACCATCTTACTCAGTTTCCTCATTGTCCCTAAAACATATTTTATTCTTAATAGCTTATATTTTGATGCAAATGGTAACAGGAATGTAATTCATGGGATTTTAACCTTATCCCTGAGGCTGGGGTCATTGAACCACTCCAACAACTTCTTGCCCACTTCCATTGGGCTGGAAAGAAAGGTCCGATATGTCAACAGGAAGTCTTCTATAAATGTTGGGTCTACCACAGAGTGCTCTTCCACCAAATGCATAGTCAACCTTTCAGCTGTTCCCTATTAAAAAAATTAAAATCTTAGTTATTAGAACAGATATTCAGTAAATGCAAATTTGTTTTCTTATAACACAGTGAAGATGCATTACACTAGAAAGAATACTGGCATCTATTGACTGATTAGCTATGCAGGCATACCAGCTTAAACATGGTGATAAGAAATTTTAAAAAGATTATGTAACTAATTTCTATAAAAATCACCTAGTGCAGAATTGTAAAGAGAAAAAATAGAAATATTAGCTGTCTATTTTCAAAGCTGTATTTTTACATATATATATATATATATATCTCAACTAATCCTGGAACTAACTTGCCAAGTTAGAAGCTTACAGAACACAGACTTCTGCAAGACACTCCCCCTCTTTTGCTTTTACCTTGATGACAATGTGACCTTTTCTTGTGCCAGTGCGATCAAGCTCCCTGTGCTCCTTCACCATCACTATTTCCCCTTCCTCTTCCACCTTCTGCATGTTCTTTTCCACTTGATTGAGGATACGGCAGTAATCTTGCTGGGCTATACAAACAAACTGGAAAGAATCATTGCGCACCAGTATTAAAAGGTAAAATCTTCAGAAAAGCATTTAGACTTAAGACACAAGTACTCTATTAAGATAGGAGATAAAGCAGTTCCTCAACCCCCTGAGCCAAGTTTGTCTTTCCAGCAGTTCAGCTGTAGTTAGCAAATGAAAATACAAGCACAGTACTTCCACTACAGTCTTGCACTTAGAGGAGACCAAGATTTATCAGAGCAAAATGATTTAGCATTATCAGCCATTTTTGTTTAGCTGCTTTGACCTTCCCTCTGCTGGAGATGAAGCTCAGTATCCTAGCTGGTATTTTTTCTCCCCTGCAAGCTTTTGTGTGGTATTTCGAAGGGTTAAGAGATTGAAGGAGAAAGCTAGCTTTTATTTTTTCTGCCCATTGCTGTAGTAAATAATTTAAATAAATACCTATTAAAAATGAATTTAAGTCAATCATTAAGCAAACTAAAATTTATTTAATTACGTGAGTGCAGACACACAGAAACAAATTACTTCTGGATTAAAGCATACAGCAGGAAAAGAAATTTATACAATCACCTGCACAGCCTTGAACAAGTACAAGAATAAGTATCTTAAGTTTATTCCTAGCACCTACACTATGCAAATACAATTATGACCACCCAACTACATCTTAGGGAAAAAAAATGCTGTACACACTATGAATTGTCTTCTGTAATTTGGTAAGAGTTTTATACCTTTGTCTATTTATTGGGGCAAGATTAAACTGTCTTCTTATATGAACTTGGGTATTTAACTCAAAGGAAATAAAAGCGTTTCTTGTGATTGAAAAGATGTTAAATCATCATTTACATACTTAGGACATGAGATTCACAGAGATAGTATTTTCATCTGCATTCTTTGTAATAATTTACATACTTTTTCTATAGCCAAGCAGCTAGTAATAGCTGAAATGGAAGTCCCACAGTTTGGACTTGTTGCAAAACAACCTAACAAGATATTGTTTATGCATTTTTTGGAAGTTAGATGGGCAAACTAAACCAGGTGACTCGATTAATATACTTTTACACTCATTTAAAAGGGCATGTACTTAATAGCCAGCAGGACCAAGCAAAATTCACCCAAGGCGTGGCTATTATTTTCTGGATGGGAACAACCAAATAGCAATGACACATCCAGATAAGGATAGTAGTTTTATGCTGTGAAGCATTCCTTACATCCGACTGCTTGTGTTACAGGGAACATCAGGGCATTTTCCTTGAAAGGCCAGAAAGGCTGAACGTAGGAGACTTTCCACTCACTCTATGGGAGAAAGAACTTGTATTCATTTTAGATTCAGTAGCTGAGTCAAATAAGGAAGATTTGCTATTACTTGTAGAATTAAAAGAGCTTGTAATGGCTAACAGACCTAGAGATGCTACTAAGGGAAAGTTTGAAGCAATGGATGTAATGCAACAGACTGCTGGGTCTAAAGTTCTGGAGAAAGCATGTAGACAAACCTCTTCATCCACAACGATCCCTATCCAGATGAAAAGAATTCTACTTCCCAGGCCGTGGGTATGCAGGAGACATTTCCCAACTATGGTACAGGGTTATGGACTAGAGATTTTACATGTATGTTCAGTTGAAAGTAAAACTGCATCCAGGTATCAAGTTGCATTACACCCATATATATGCAAATTTGCACATATTACAGTCTGACACTCTACCTGGCAGTCATCCACTTTTGTTTTCATCACTCCTTTCATATATTCCTTTTCCATGGTAGGGGAAACACCAAAACTATTCCCCATGCAGAGTATCTCTGTTCTTCCATCAGGGTATGTCACCTCCACAGAGCCATTCAAAATGACTGACCAGGAATCCAGCTACAAATCAAATGTTGCAGGGTACATGAAGGCTGAATCACTTAACACAGTAATATCATATTGTACAGATACAACCCTCCCAATTTTTCCAAAAGAAAATTTATTTTTAGCACCTATTGAAAACATTTATAAGCTAGTTTACCTTAAATGTGCAGCTATTCCCAGCTCAAGAAAACTGGGATGAGTTTAACATTAATAGCTTATATAAGATTGAAAAAAAAAGTTTTAAAATACCATTTAAACACTGAAATAAACTCCCAAAAATCAGCTCCAATAGGCATGAAGCATTTTGTACACTATGAAAAGTATTTTATTATTCTTTATTGCATACAAAATGTTGTGTGGGTGCTTTAACAAAAGCTTGCAAACTAATGCAGAACAAAGAGGCTTAATTTACCTGCTCAAATTTATTATTTATTTTTTTTTAGCAACAAAACCCCTGTGCAATCTGGGATGTTTGGTATAACAGGAGAATCCAAAGCAACTTCTACTGACCTCTTCCCCATCGTTCAGTACAATAGTTCCTGCTCTCTCCACAACTGCAAACACCATTACAGCACAGAGCTCTCTCCTCACTGACATTGTCATGTTGGCAAAAGCAGGCAACTGATGCATGAATTCCAGTAGTTGTTCTGAAGGAGAAAAAGCCCACTGAGTCGTGTATGTCAAAACAAAGCACAGTAAAGACAGTTCTCCAGCAAGATGCCCGAGGCTACTTAAGCTAAAACGCTGCACAATCGTTTCTGTGTACTAATAAATCATGCACAGTGGCCTGTTGTAATTACTGGGTATTTTGTAGACACAGACTGGCTGGTCATATCATCAATAGAAGCCCTGCAAAGTAAAAGTCAGCATAATGCAAGAATTGTAATGTAACCAAGAGCTCTGAATAGAACCAATGATATTTGTAGTACTCCACCCAGGGCAATAGTTCCCGTAAGACCATGATAGGCCTATACAAAACACAGCAAGACATTAAGAAGGGAACTTCAACAAAACTGAGCAAGTTCATTGGTAAAGCCATCCTTCCCTAGACTAAACTTAACAGCAAATTGCACTTGATCACCATCTGGCAGATTCAGAAAGTTCCCCTTGGATGGGCCAGACAGGATTACTGCTGTCCTGTCTTCTGCACGCACTGCAGTTGCCCTTGTACTCAACAGCAAACTTCTCCCTTATTTTTGGTTTTTACATTGTTCATAACTACAGAACTCAGTTTTTCTTAGGAGTCCTCCTGAGGGATTATATGCCCTAACTGCTAGGAATTTTTGCATTCAATGTGATCTAAAAAAACTACTGAAAGTAGTCAATAGCACCTCATTTTTTTCCTAAATTTTTATTTACTCAGAATCACTGAATTGTTGAGATTGGAAGGGACCTCTGGAGGCCATCTAGGCAAACTGCCTGCTCAAGCAGGGCCACCTACAGCAAACTGACCACATACAGACGGTTTTTGAGTATGTAGGGAGACCTCTCTACCACCTCTCTGGGCAACCTGTGCCAGTGCCTAGTCACAGTAAAAAATAATGTTTCCTGGTAGTCAGATGGAGCTTCCTGTGTTTCAGTTTGTGCTCACTGCCTCTGGTCCTCTCTGTGGGCACCACTGAGGAAAAACCTGGCTCTGTCTTCTTTACACCTTCACTTCAGGTATTGGTATGCATCAGTGCATCCCCCTGAGTCTTCTCTTCTCTAGGCTGAACAATCCAACCTCTTAGACCTTCCTGAAGTAAGAGATGCTCCAGTCCCTTAATTATCTGATAATCAGCCTTAATCATCATCTAGTCATACTTGAATAAAAGAAACAAAATAAAACTCAGCCAGTGAAACAGATTAGATTAGAAATTGTAGTAATTTGAATTCCAGTTCTGCTTTGGTTTCAATGTATTAACCTGTATGTTAACAGAGCAAATGAGTTTGATTAGACGCACATTTACGTAAAGGTCTTAACAGCTTTAAATGTTTAACACATTTATATCTGCTTAAAAACCAGACACAACATCCCAAATGACAATTAAAAAATTTGATGTAATAAGCATCCAGTGTTGACATTAATGTTGACTTTGCCAAGGTTCTGTCTGTTTTCCAGTACACAATGATGTTTATTTCATAAACCAGTTCTGATATCAATTAGATGTTGAAGCTTGAAATCGAAAGGACCAGCATCTAATAGTGTTCACCCCTATTATGTGTGTTTTCCTCTTCTTTGGCCGTACTCATTCACTGGCTGAATTTATACATTTATAAATCAACCTATAGAATAAACACTAAAACTTAACAACCACAAAAGCCGATGATTAAAATAAGGCCTCAAACTCAAAAAGTAGTTTTTTTTTTTTGGTCAAGAATAATAATTTTGACAGTATTTTGCTACACTGCAATACTTACCAATGTCATCATCTGTCCTGTCTATCGGGTCCTTCTCCAAGCAGTCTCTAACAATATCCCTACTCATTAAAGGATCTGATGCCCTTTCAATGTCTTCTTCATCATCATCATCCTCAGAATCCACTGCTGTCTCTGGCAACCCACTGAGATCCATATCACCAGTCTCACTTTCTGTAGCCTAAATCCAAGTATAAACAATTAAAAAAAATAATTAAAACATTCAGATGTGTTCTTCACTGCTATAGTTTTCTAGTTAAATGTACAGAACTGAATTCTATCACCTAACACATCACTCAGTTTCACTCAGTATTGTTTTACATTGCTTTTCCTTTGCACACCTTTTTAAAACAATTAATCAACCCAAACCCATTGTTTAAAAAGGACTTTTAACACTTGTTTCAATCAGCCACACATAAACAGGATTCAACACATTAAATAATCAGAAGGTCCTGGGAGAATTGAAGGCAATATTTCAAGGAACAATTTCCTGGAATATTAGCTGAATATATTTTTTAAAAATAAAGAGTTAATTTAAAACAGTTTCTGTTCCCACCCCATATTTACATTTTCAGACACTTAGGAATGCAATGTGATTTTAAGTAGACAGTTATGGGCAATAAGTACAGGATCAAAACGCTACAGCAATTTTCCTATCTCCCAGTAACCTAGGACGGTATTTTTCTTTTACAGTTCTAGTTGAACATAGTTAGATACGGCTTTCATTTGCTGATAAACTGTGTAAGAATTTACAGATGCAGAAAAAAATGCAAAGTCACTGCTTAAACACCACAGATGGACTATACAGAATATCCGCCCAACTTAACCTCCTTTAAATTGTATTATAATAAAGGAAAACATAGCCTGTATATAGCCTGAGGACACCAGTATAGCACCTAAAGGTAAATACATTTTAATGATTCAGTTTTAAGTCCAAACCCTTAATAAATCCCACAAACATTTGTCTGTCACAGCTGATAAAGCTGCTTTTTCTCAGAACCTGATTTAATAGCACAGCAGCTGTCAAGGCTCAGCTAACAATTTTTGAGGAAATGCACGCTTCCAATGAGCAAGTTTTAAGCCATGGCTTGAGAAATCAAGTTTCACATGCCTCATAGGCACGGTTTGTTTCCGAGACTCTGGAAGGACACAATGCATTCACACCTACTTCAAAAATACTACACGGGGCAAACATGGCTACTAAAGCCTGTTTTATCGATCTGTCTCTCACATTGGTTAAAAAAAAAAAAACACCAAAAAACACACACCCAAAACTAGGTCACCCTCCAAACACAGAGGAGGTAAGACAAATTGCATTGGTAGAATCATCTTCCCCAACCCTCAGCCTCACTATCTGTGGCTGACATCTGTTACTGTAATGCCATTCCACACAGCCACCTTAGGAATGGGAACATATGGCTGGAGACGGGTCATGGCAGCTAGTGTCACTCTTAAATGCTTCTGTCCTACAGCACAACACAGGCTTTGCAACAGGGTCCTGTTAATATAAAAGAGATTATAAAAGCACCTACACAAGAGTCACATCATTTTCACTTTTGAGTTTTTTGGGTGTTTTTTTTCTTTTTTTTTTTTAGGAAAAAATGCTGAGCATTTCTTAAGCAGAATAAAGAACAATGTTACTGGCATACAAAATCACAAAAATGACAGCATGGAGAGCAGTATTTTCATTAGCTGTCCTACTGTGTTAACATGCAGGATATATATGAAACAGTTGCTGTAACCACTCTTTCAAAACAGCCTTCATCAAAAGTGACTGGTGGAAAAATTAGTGACGATGAGTCAGTAGACACACAGCTTATGACACTAATCTGTCAGAATCAGAAGTCTCCAACAGTGACAATTCCAGTGACAGTGGGACTGACTAATTCACGGTCAATTTTGCAAACCTTACCATTACTAACAAGCGCCCCTCCTGCCTGCTCAGATTATAAAGCACATCAGTAAAATGAATGCAGAACTAAATCTAGTCACACAATGCTAGCATACATGAGAAAATTCCACACATTGCATGAAACCTGATTATTAAAAGACAAGTTATTAGACTACCCTAAAATTATGAAACTCACCCAGACAAAAGTCAAAGCTCTATCATCTAGAAAAGTTGATGCTATTTGAAAAAGATTCTCACACTGAAATTGAATGCAACTTTGTATTTAGAAAATACTTCAAAAATACTACTAAAGGCTACAAGCAATTCCTGAAGATGATCACTTTTCACAGAGCTCATTAAATCTTTTTGACAGCTGAGGTTATTGGTAGAAACCTGAATGACAAAGCAACTATTTCTAACTTACTTGTTATCAAAAAATACAAACCACTGCAACAAAGCAGCTCAGAATTGAATGTAACAATCCACAGAGTCTTAAGAAAATGTATTAATTTAAATTAGACACTTTTAAAAATAAATCTTATCTTTTAAGAAAAAAAAACTCCACATTTTTTCAAGCAACTTTCTGAAAATGTTATGATTATGCAAATGTTAGCAAAGGAACACAAACATAGGCTTTCTGCATAGGCAATATGCACACACAGTAGTAAAGAAACACAACTCATCCCATAAGGGCTCCTTCTGTTTATACATGCACAAAGTTTTGCATGACTTTTGTTACATTATTAAGAATAATTGGACCTGTCTTCGTGGTAAAAGCACACACTGATTTATGTACACAACTACTGCAAATAGCTTCATGAGGCTTAGTAGCATCAGGTATGACATTAAGTATTCAAGGTCCACTTGCTGACATGTCAAACTTCATAACCCACCCACTTTGAGTACTTTTGTACTCCCTCACGTGTTACAGACATCAAACATGTCCACACATGAACCCACAGTTGTGAAGCAACAGCCATGCATTTCTGCAAGACTAAACGGAAAACCTCAATTAGGTCCTTAGAGGATAGGGGCTTCCTTATAAACCTCAGTGGTAGAAAATCCAGATCACATGACGAATACACAACAGAATTTGTACTACAGTCAATCATGATGCTTAGGGCATCTCAGGGCACGTATTCAAGGACGAAATACACCTCAGAAATCAGGGCTTTCATAGGTGCATGTTGTCCTTTGTTTCTTAGGTAATAAGAGAAATTAGCTTCACTTAAATAAGTCTACCGAGATCTACATGTAGGAAAAATGCCGGTTGCAGCAAAGCAGAAAACAGTGTCACTCCGAAGTCTGAATACCAGCTGCGATAAAAATTTTCTTCACAGTTGGAAAGACAGCATGAGAAATTTGCTGAAGCTTCAAAGGAATCACATAATAGTGACAGCCTAATATTTTATTTGTCACGACACCAACAAGAAAGTCAGAAGACCAAGAGAGACAATTTCAAGCCAGAGGGTAAGAGTTATTTCACATTTACTACCTAAGGAAAACCTGACCAATTTTAAGCAGTGTCTATAAAAGGTAGTATTGTACTAATACAAAAATGATTGCTCCAACTGCTAAGGATCTCCAAGTCCAAAAATCACTTCTAGATTTGAGTAACTACAGCTAATTAAACAAATACCATAAAATAACTAGGAAAATATGTAAAGTAAAGGAATCTTGCACAAGTTCTCAGTTAGCCTTTGGCTCCTGGACTGAATCAGATGGGTGGGAAAAGGAAGGCGCAGGGAGGAAAAACAGGAAAAAAAAATAAGGAAAAAAAAAAAAGGCATAGAAGAAACATTGTCGTTGTCCGGTGCAGTCCTTCAAGTCCGTGAAAATAACGAAGAATGCAGCCAAGCTCAGCTCAAAAAATACCCCCACGTTATTTTTCAATCATTGCAGTTTCATGGCTAAAAAAATAAACTGAAAATGAAATTAAGAATGCTTGTTAGTGAAAACATTCTTTTTTTTACTTCCTAATTTTTAAGCTGATACTGACACAAAACACCAAGAACATCACTACACCTCTCATGAAATCACTTGCCCAAGTCCCACTAGCTGTAAATATTTCCTCCTGTCATACAGATACATTGGGTCCAGCTTCTCCACTGAGAAAAATCATGGCTTTGGTTTTGTCTTTCATTAGCTTTCAACTCACCAAGTAAAGGTTTAAAAACTCAACAAATTGCTATGAAATTCAATCCATGTAACTATAATATGTATTTGTTTATTACTTATATACATTACAATCAATTACAATTATTACATGCACACAAACCACACATAAACCTAAGGCAGTAAAGTTCTCTTTTCATACTCGGCTGACATGAGTGCAAATGGTCATGAAATACCCTAAAACTCCTTAGCCTAAGATTTTCACTGAGCTCTCTCTTCATGTTTGCTCTTTTGTTATCTGTTATAAAATTTACAACCCAGCAGCCTGCACCTGTCACAGCAGTCAGTCTGTTCCTCCCTAGAGACAGAAAAACCTAAAAGTCCAGACAACGCACGCCAGTAACGGCATCCTCCTCTACGGCCAACTGACTGACACGGTCTCAAAATGGAGAAATGTCTGCTGTGGCCAGAGGCACACACAGACCAGGGACTCGGGAAGTTGCTCCTGGGCTACAAACTGCAGAATAGATTGGAGGACCTGAACTCACCAGGAGTGGTAAGGTACTGCACAGGACTCAGCCGAAACTGGGGGGTGGGGGGAGAAGTTCAGTAGGCCATCATTTCAGGCATCCTTACACTTCCCAGAGCCCTGCACTGCAGAGACCAATACCGTCAGGAAGCCTGACTTAAGATTAAGTTAAAACCTCTTCATTTTGCATACAGTGACTTAGGGGCAGGCTGCATGGACTCTCTGGTTTGAGAGGTAAAAGTTTGGGCTCCCTCAGGAAGACTTTGTGGAAGGCGGGCCTCTCTTCTACTGTATCACACTCGTGGGAAAATAAAGTTGACTTCTTGAAAATTTCCAAGCAAAACACACATCCTGGGAGGGTCTCGGAAAGGATGTTCCCGGTTTCCTATACCACCAAGAGTATCTGGGCAGACAGCAGAGGGCACGTAAGGCCGGCAGGAAGCCACCAGGCTGAGGACAGGATAAGGCAAAGAAAGGCTGGCAACAGAAAGAGCCAAGACAACACAACAACGCCTTCCCAAAACTCTTTAGGGGGAATAACACACCTTCACAGGCCTAAATACCCCTGCCCCCAAACCAGGATCATCATCTGGTAATACAGGTGACAGGTACGGGAAGCATTAAGCAGCACACAGGAGCAGGTAAAGGGCTCCACGTAGGAAGGGTTAACAAAGCCTGAGAGGTAGGAGTGAGCGGCTGTACCCATGAAGCAGCAGCGAATGATTTGCTTTGCCAAGTCAACACCAGTATTGCTCTTGGCAAATGCAAGCTGGCACACAGTCTATTCACATTCAGCATCCCCTTCCTCTCCATCCCCATTAGAGTTAGTCACTTCATGAACTTATTTCCTAAAATAAAAGCAACAACATTTAAGGACCTTACTGATTGGCACCTGAAATATATTTGAGACTTGGGTGTGGTAAACACAAAGGATTATTTATTTTATTTTGGCAAGTACTTCTTATCCTAAAAGAAGTTCTTTCATGTGCAACATTTGACAAACAAATTTAGTTACAGCATTAATATTTCAAAGGAAATATTCTCAGCTCAATGCTGAAAGCATCTGAAGATTCAGCTTCATGATTTATTTAAAGGAAAAAAAAAATCTTAAAAACCCATGAACATATTTCCACTGCAAACAGCTGCTCCTAAGGCTACAGAACTAAAGCTTACTAGGATGCAAAACATCACGTATCATTCGCTCAGATTTCAACAGTAAAGATCTAATTAATAATACAATTTTAAAAAGAAAACATTTATTTTATTTTACCAACTGAAAGATGGCAATCTTTCTAAATCATTCCTTTGCACTTAAGCATAATGAACAGAAATCCATCTACTGCACAGAAAAATGCCTTTATAGCTAGAACATAAGTATCAGAAAAACAACAGTACTGAGCTTTGCCTAAGACCTATTAAATTTGAAATTAAAAAAGTGGTATGGACATGATTTGGTTATGGTTTACTATTTTTGAATAATCACTTGCAAACAAATTAAAAGGTAAACAATTGAGAGAGAATGACTGATCCAATCTCTCAATTAAAGAAAATATTTCTGTTTATTTAATCCTTGACTTGACCCCAGAGAATTCAAATTAGAGCCATTTTATTTTGTTGTGGTTTTATTTGTAGCAGTACTTAAACCTAACTTAACATTGCTACATTATATTCCTTCATGACTGAAACTGTGATAAGAAATCAATGATTTACTACAGTATTATAAAACTTTAAGTCAAACAATACTTGTGTCCCCTTCTGGTCTCCTCGGTTCATGAAGGACAAGGACCTAGTGGAGAGGGTCCAGTACAGGGTCACTAGGATGATGAGGGACCTGGAGCACCTTCCACATGAGGAAAGGCTGAGAGAGTTGGGTCTGTTTAGCTTGGAGAAGAGGAGGCTGAGCAGGGATCTTATCAATGCTTATCAGTATCTAAAGGGTAGGTGTCAGGAGGATGGGGCCAGGCTCTTCTCAGTGGTGTCCATTGACAGGACTAGGGGCAGTGGCCATAAACTGGAAAACAGAAGGTTCAGCCTGAACATGAGGAAACACTTCTTCCCTGTGAGGGTGACAGAGCACTGGAACAGGCTGCCCAGGGAGGTGGGGGAGTCTCCTCTGGAGACTTGTTCCTGTGTGATCTGCTCTAGGGGAGCCTGCTCTGGAAGGAGGAGATGATCTCTAGAGGTCCCTTCCAACCACCACCACTCTGTGAATCAGTGTGAATCTGTGAATCTGTGTGGTACCATAAAGTTAAATTCAAGAATTAAAAAACCTTAAGTTTCACAGAATCTTAGAATCATAGAATGGTTTGGGTTGGAAGGGACCTTAAAGACCATCTAGTTCCAACCCCCCCTGCCATGGGCAGGGACACCTTCCACTAGACCAGGTTGCTCAAAGCCACATCCAGCCTGGCCTTGAACACTTCCAGGGATGAGGCATTCACAACTTCTCTGGGCAACCTGTTCCAGTGCCTCACCAGTTTCCACACCTGAACTTATCAATTCATTTTTAAAAATAAATCTTTTTTTAAGTATATGTATTAGTACAAAAACATGAGGTTACATTCCACAATACATACTCATATTTCTTAATGTTGATATCGACATAGGTTACTTTAATAATTACTCACTTAGGTACATCTATGCCATCATCTTTAAATCAGTTAAGTCTAGAGTAACTGAAGGAAACATATTTTTAAGATCACCAAGAATGACGTTTCCTCAGGTTCTTTAACTAAATTAAAAATAAATTTTTCTCATGCAAATATTTCACAAAACCATTAACTCCCTCTGAACAGCAACCATCCCGTTGATAAATCTGGTTGGTGACTACAGAAAGACGTATTTCTCTAAAGTTTCTGTATAGTATTTTATTTAATTTCACAGAAATTCAGTGATCTTTTTCAAACTTACAGAAGTTTTGCTGAAACTCTGCAAAAATGTACTTGCAAATTATCTAGAGAGTAACTGCATGACTATAACTAAATGCCACCTACAATTGTGTCTCTAGAGGTACTTGTTATTTTTATGTTCAAGTCTGAAATCTTTGGAATGAAAGGTATGAAAATCTATAGAAGATGTGAAGAACAAAGCTTATTTTACATCTTCTTCACCCTCACTGTATAAACCTAAATCCTGTCTCAAAAGTCATTCTCTCTTCAGAATAAATTCTGTCAAACATTCTGACATATGCTTTGCCTGAACTGGTCAGTTACTTTGACATTTTACGCAAAAACAAACCTTTACATTACTGCAATTACTATCTAAATTGAACCGGGACCTTTTCATAGCCCATCTTCTCCCACGAATAAGCCTACAAGCTTATTCGCCTAAAGCAGACTACATGCTACAACTATGTTCACAGCTGAAGTTCTATGTATTTGCATAGATGATGCTTTACACATTATTTAAATGAACCCACTTGCATTTTAAAAGCATCCCAAACAAGAATTATTCCTTTTCTAGTAAACTGTATCTCATGAAGAATTGGTATTGTTAGATTTTTTACAATCACTTTGATAGAACAACATTTTACTTAGATTTGTTCATTTTTTAAAAAATAAATTGGTATCGTTTCTTATCAGAAGGATAAATTCTCCTCATTGACATTACAAGAGCTGTAAACAAATGAAGGATCTAAACTTTTTATTTTTTTGTTTTTAATTTATATTTAGAGGAAGCACATATAATTCCCCAATTGCTCTACAGACACTCTGAATCAGTTTCATAGTCTCTCCAACTCAAGCTGCTCCAAATGAAGAGCACAGGTGTTGAGGACAAGCAGTTCCCCAGAAATAACACAACTTTAAAAGTCTCATCAGTTCAACCTCCTCATCTTTCCCAGGATAGCCAGGAGAGAAAGCACTACCAAGAGGTTTGTACTAGGTCTCTATAGGATGGGAAAACTGGAATATGCCCCTCAAGTCAGGCCAGCACAGGCTGTCCACAGCCTATTTCTTTCTCCCTGCCAAAACATCCAAGAACTGTAAAATACACCATCAAGAAGAAGAAAATCCCTTACATTACAAGGTCCTAAATCTATGGTTTTGAAATGCTGATCCGTAAATACCATAGCTGCCACAATACATACGGCAAATCAGATAGAAAGACGAGGTGCAGTGCTGGAGTCAGGAACAGAACCGCCTCACCTCCTAGGTCCCACCATGGATACCTGCTGCAGAGGCCACACTGGCTCCCTATGCCGAAGTTTTCCTCCCCAGAATCACAAATTACAAACGAAATTAATGAAGTGCAATCCTGAAATGTTGCAAAATGCTGTATCTCTGCATTGCTGACTCGGAACTGGACAAATTATGGCAACACGCGTCACGTCCCTGTGCTGCGGGTTACTTGCCGCCTTTTCAAGCATTAGATGTAGCAAATGGTGGGTAAACCCCTGAAATTATTACAACTCAAACAAAAATAATTTTTTTGAGATCTATTGAGTGCTGCTCAGCAACAATTAACAATAAACAATAGCATGGGCATTCAGCTATTTATGTCAAAACTGTTGGCCATTGCACCTCCCATCAGCATCCATTCCAGTCTTACCTGGTAGATATCAGAAAGACTGCTGCTTCCTGAATCACTAGTGATGCTACATCCTGAGTGACTAGACGAAACGTGGGTCACCTGTGGGTGGAGACTGTCAGTAAGGTGCAGCTTTGTGAAATCTGCAGGAAGCTATAGGTGGAGCAAAAAAAGCATCATTACAATTTGAGGTAGATACACAGCAAAATGAATTAAAATCATTTATGTCACACTTTACTCTCTGCCAGTACCAAGTGTATTAACAAAACCACTGGGGCTTGAGAATGCAGCATAAAAGTTTTAGACTGGTTTTTTTTTAATTCATGCAGAGGTTGGCAAAATACCACCAAATCCCTGCAAATAAGAGAATTTCAAAACCCCATGTATCCAAGGACAAACACCAGTGAAGCAACAACCCTTATGCCAAAACTCTTCAGTATCTTGCTATAGGGCTTGGATAGAATTGAAGGGCCTATGAATACAGTGCTAGTTTCAGTATCAATGGTTTCCCATTAGAGTGGAATTAAGAGCCAATAAAGTCACATACTTTAAAAAAAAAAAGCACTGCTCTGGATTTGGCTAACTCTTTTGACTCTCAAGTTGACAACGTACATTACAGACAAGTAAAATCAAAGCCTCCAAGCTATCTTGTTACACTCTGAGCCAAATAATATGATAGCAAATAGGAAACGTACGAAGACTGACCCAAATGTAAAGAGCTACAATCCCAAAATGAGTTTGCTCACACACGCTGAAGACTCAATTGAAACAGTATATTGTATCATTGAACAATCATTCACTAAAATTTGTAATGTATATTTTTACTACTGCTTTATACACACAGCTTCCATTAAAATCTTTCAGAACTGTAAAAGCTGCCAGACTGCAGAAGGAAAAAATCTGATAAAGGAAAGTATTTGTGGTCTGAAGAATTATTTAAATGTTATTTCAGGGGCAAATTACTCCTCTCTAAGAAGCTTGCATCCCTAATAAAAGTATGTTAATGTATCAATTTTGGTATGCAATAAATGTTTCAATAATTTAAGAATCCCTTGTTCATTTTTTTTTGGTTGTTTCAACTCAGACAAGGTAGATATTCTTACATGTCAGTTATGAATGCTACCTTGGTGCTATTACCCTTCTCCCTGGCTGGAAATTAAAATAAAAGCTCATTCAGCACTGAGATACAGGAGGTCGATCAGTATAAAAGGTTATGAGAAAAGTCATCTGCAAGTCACAAGAGAGCGTTGACTGAGAAAATTATTAGCTCTGTATGGTTAAAAGTACTGAATGATTTTACTGCTCTTGGCCTGGTTTAAGTCTGCTTATGGAACATGCCCTGAAAGAACTCTGGCTTTAATATTTGTGGTGAAAGCATAGACAACCGGAAACCTTGGTCTATTTTAGACTGACTGGCGTTTCCTATTCTTAATACACCTGGAAAGAACTTCTTCCTTATCACAGCATGACTGCATCAGTGATAGCAAGAATGGCTACATTCTAAGCAATTCTTCCTTAATATTTTACCTGGAAGACAGGCTAAAATCAAGAAGCAGACATTAACAATCCTAAAAAGCTACAGTAAGCCTAGAGACAGAGTTGATCTTCATATACCAATCAACAAAGAAAGGGCAATTAACAAAAGCAAATACTATTATACATACAGCCATGAATGCTGCCTCCAGAAAAAACTAATTATGCTCACCACTGTTCTTGCTATACCAGAAGGAGAAAATACTGTGTGCATTAGTTACATTGTCTGTTGTCTCTGCCTGCTTCCCTTTTGAAATAGCACAGAACTGAATAGTATTTACAGATATTCAGGCCATTATATTCCTTTCTTATTATGAAGAATTCTGTAAATAAGCATACATTCCATCGGTAGAATGTATTGTAATGTATAGTAAATGAATGACCACAGCAATATGTTGATGAATACTCCTAAAAGTACAATCTTTTAGAATTGAAGTAGTCTAGGTTTATTTCCCAGTAGAAGTCTTACATATTATTGAGATGCATGCACAAATCAGATTCGCACATTTAATCATAACTCAAAGATACAATGTTTTGAGAACTTTATATTTTAAAAAGTAATAACTATTTCAACCACAAATAAATATTCACTGAATAGGGAGGTGCATATCAATAGTGTCTTGAGCCCAGCCAAACATGTTCAATTTTTCATAGTGCTCTTCAAATATCTCCATGTCACTAACAATTGTATTTATTTTTTATCAATCCAAGAACAATTCTTAAGAACCATACATCAAAGCAAATCCAGTTAGTATGCTCAAAAATAAAATCAAGTTATGTTTAATATAATGACTGCATGTTAGTGTTCTAAATGAACAGCAAGAGTTTATGTTTTGTTACTACACAGGCAATAGGAGAAGACAGGGGATTCCACAATAACTGATGAAACACATGGCAAATAAAAGCAAGCCTTCCAAGTTGTTTTGACTGTAGACAATCAACGGAATGATTGGTGATTACTGATTTCAGAATAACTCCTCAAATCAAAGCCATGCTACATGAGCTGGACTTGCCAAGCAGTAACAGCAGAACATCAGAAGCCGGCATTTTACTTAGGGCAAACTAACTAGTCACTTTGATCCTAATCAAACAGGACTATTCACAAGCAGAAAGCACATGCTCACATCTCTGCAGACTACTACATCTCTGTGCTACATGCCTGAAAGCAGCATCCGCTTCGACTGCTCTACCCCCAAACAAGTTAAGGTGAGAAGTTGGGCAAGGAGAAAACAAAATTACAGAACTTAAGTAAGCTGAAGCATTTAAGTTGCGAGCTCAATGAAAACTATGCGTTAGAAATACATGCATTTCTTATTTACATACTGGTATTTAAAATATGTAACATACAGACATATGTAACATACATTGTGTACAGAACTGTACACAATGGGGAAAAAAAGTAAAGCACTGGTGATGATGAAAAACCGCATGTGCCTAAGTCTCCTGCGTAAGAAGGTACACCTCTCACTTCTGGAGCACAATGTTTGGTAAATGGTTCCAGGTATCAGAGCAAGAATAAAACTCTATGTTCAACCACCGCGGTAGCCAGCATAAAGCCGTCTGGCCCAAACCAGCGTATTTACAACTGATTTCTTATTTGCAGTGGATCATGATCAGAAAACATCATCATGAAACTGCTATTATACCCAGTGAAAAAACAGCTAGGAACAGAAATTCTGCTTTTGGGAAACACAGGTAACTTCACTCCAACAGGTCTATTTTCCTGTGCTACTTAACATTACTTTATTATGAACTTTTTAAGCACTCAGTGCTTGTATTCAGCTACAGTTCATTCAACAGTTTAGTACTGACTTAAGTTTTAGTATCATAGTAAAAATAAAGGTTCTCATGTAATGTTTTAAAGTGTGTACAGGCTAAATATCTAACACATGCCTTATCCTCCAGATCATTCAGCCATTTGAGAAAGTCTTAAGGACATACCCTTTGCCACAGTAACATCAGCTATAACAAACTGAAGACACTACAAATGGCATCAGAACCAAAGAGACATTTTTATCTCTTTTGGCATTTTCATTAAATGCTGACTATTTTCAAGGAATCATTCAAAGTAATAAGGAAAAAAAGCAACTTGTACATTTTACGTAACTTATTTTTCTGTGACAACACTAAACTACAGCTTTGCTGAAGCCAGCACCTACAGTATTCCTTAACTTTGTTACTGAACACTGAGTCGCAGCATCTCAATCAACTAGCAGACAAAGCAAAAGCATGGAAATTTAGAAAAATAAATGCATGTGTCGTTCTCCAGCAAATAAAGTTTCATTACACTGCATTAAATAATCAATAGTCATTGAAAGTGTCATATAACTGTCCTCATAACCTATTTTCAGGACAAACTTTGGAAGTGAGAAAACATTAGGGCTACATATGCATGGAACTAATGAAGTATGACCTAAGAGGAGAAGAAAGTTTTTAATCCAAAACATTCACTGATAAAATAGTTAACATCAAAGCCTTAAATTTTATTGCACAGAGGTCAAAACAGTATTTTATAAATATACATATAGCTCAGTAAGTGTGCATACATACACATATTTAAATGGTTTGCACACATCTAAGGAAATCAGAGGAAAAACAGTTAATCTGGGAACTCCATGCTTTCACTTCTTGAAAAACCATCAAACAAATGAAAACTTAAAACAATTATGTGAAACTATTGTAAGGACAAAAAGGTATCTCCATTTTGAACTGCACAATGCCTTAAATGCTATCACATCTTCCTATCTCAAAAGCAGCATTTTATTACTTCCACCCTCAAAGTGAGTCACCGCTTTATGCACGCAAAGCTAACAATTACTTCGCGCTGAATATGTTCCTCCTATTTTAAGAGCATCATGATTTTCTCCTACCCTACAGCATACCTTTCTGTATAACACAAGGCAATGAAAATATATGCTACTCCTAGGACTGTGCTGGGCTCCTCTTTCTTGGCGAAATGCTTGGGCTCCACTCGATTCTATGCAACTTCTACTCAAGATATCATTTGGCCCATCCGACTAAAACAGTGGGGTTTTTTGTTTAAAAAATAATATGGTTTCAGAATATTTACTAGACAAGAAACTAAAATCTTCAGATAAACCATTAAATGGTATGAAAACGGCAAATAAGAGTAAAATTACATCAAAATCCTTTCTATAGTATTCCTTTAATTTTTTTTCTTGTGGGATTTTTTTTGGTTGGTTTTTGGTTTTGAGTTTATTTTTAATAAATGCAAGTTATATGTGAAAAACAAGTATAAACACACCAATGGGAAAGACATACACACAGATATAATTCTAGAATACCACAGGAAGGCTGGTGGGAGAGCTTCAATATATCACTCATTTTAGAGCAAATATATCAGTAAGCATTTTATAAACAAGGGCTTCTACTGAAGGCTGTTCAGCACTCTAGGAAAGACTGAAATACATCTGCAGGAAGATGGAACTTGAGAGCAAAGCTGTAAGATTCCGCTAGGCAATTCCCAATGAACGATCCTATAAGGGTCAGGTGCCACTGAGACAGGCCAAGCAAGTAAGCAGATGTAAGAAAACACAAAAATATCATCTTTATAAATTTTCCACTTTTTGAAATTAAAAAAACACAAGCAAACAGTGACTCTTCAACTACTGAACACATGCATCTCAGCCCTTATTCCATAATACCTCTTTACTAATAAAATAATAAAAGCTACTGTAATATAAAAAAAAAAGTTGTTTATTTCTTCTCGAAATGACACACCGAAGTCCCACATATCTAAATAAGTAAATTACAAAGTTATTTTGGTATTCTCTATCTTTTCATAAAGGAGGGGCAACAGCAACCAAGTAAAATAGATACTATGCCTTAGTCTTTCCCATTTTCTCCCCACCCCCCAAGATAGGAATTTTAAAATGTTTACTGCACTAGAAGAATCTAGATCACCAACCCAGTATTCTTCAGTACCCTATGAATTCAGTAACCTTTTCGTTCACCATTTTACATGAATGTTAATTTTTATATTAAATATTTTTGTCTGTTGGATGTGTTTTAGGGATATTCCCAGACTTAAGAAATTTAATGACTGAAGGAAGAAATACTTTAATAATGGTGGGTATTCATCGACATGTTATTTCCACATAATTCTTTCACTAACTAACACAGACATCAAGAAAAACATTTTTATGGTTCAGTGATTTAAAACACAGCAGTCAATGTAAGTAATTACAGAATAATGAAGTAACTTCTATCGATTTTGTCTACAGACATGATGCAGGCTGACATGTCCAATGCAGACATAAATTTAAAAGAAAAGTTTAAACTGCACACAGTTCAAATTAGGATGCAATTCCTACTGAAGCAGAATTTCCTTATACTTAGGGGTGAGATAGAAAAGACTAAGTTTCTATTTTCTCTGAAAACTCCAGCTAGGTTTAAATAAAAACCTTCTGACTCAATTTATGTTTTCTGATAACATTCACTTTATACAACAGCATCTCATGTATTTTAAGTCTCCACATTTTCTGCAAATAGAAATCTTTAGGTAAAACTGGCTCAAGCATCATGAAGACCCACTCCTACAAACATTCTTCATCTCCAGTACAACACAAGACACAGCCCATGTTCTGAAAATATTGCATGCTAAGCAGCTGTTCTGCTGTGGGCTTTGTATATTGTATTTTCCAGCACTGATCCTTTGCTATAGGTAGCTCCTTATAAAACTATTCAGCGTTTTAAGCTAATGCAACGTGACCTGCTGGTCTCGGGGAGAGAGCGAGACAGAGTGCACGGGAACCTCATTTTGTTTCCCTTACAAAACACACTGTGATTGCCACTTAGTGTACATCTCATAGCTCTCAGCAGCTAATCCTATGAGCATTTAATGCAATGAACATAATTATCCTTTGCTTGAAGGATTATTGACTTCTGCAGAGGGACAGAGATGGTGAAATGTAAATGGCTATCTGGGGAATGGAGAAAAGCTCTCAGAGGCAAACCTTTCCAAAGGAAAAGTATAAAATGCATCACTGACAGACACCCATTTGTATACAACGTTACTGCCTTAATCTGTTTTAAGAACTGGTCCGTTAGGATTTGCTTTTTCTTTGTGCATTTGTGTCACAGATCCAGTGCAGCACTTCATATTTGAAAATGCCTGCTTCAGGAAAGCTGGCATGAACACTATTCCTTCTGCAAACAAAAATGTCAATTCATCGGCAACAGCTCAAATGGTATAAAATTTAAGAAAAAAATTAACAAAAAGAAAATTGTGTCATACAGGCACTTATAGTGATTGTGAACCAATAATACAAATGAAAAAAAATGCAGCAAAGATTTGAACTAAAGCACAATAAAATTTTCAGGGTTTGTGGAATTCTGAACTCAAACCATCGTAACCTCTTTAAAAAGAACAGCAACGAACTTGCAAGATCAGAGTATTTTTATTTGGAATCTTACTCAGAAGTCTCAGAAAATACTGGTAAAAGTAGAACTTCCTTCACTGGGCAACAAAGGATAATTTATGACTTTTAAAATACAGCAACTTTCATTGGTTTTAAAGTTAGAGCAGTCTTGCTCCAGGGAACAAAATCAAGAAACTACTCTACAACTGTTTTGACTGTGGATATAGATTTATGTACTGACAGCTCTCTAGTCAACTCAACCACGACAACTCTGCCAACCTAAACAGCATCATTTTACCTCACCAAGTGCTAGTAACAAAGCGGTGCTATTTGCATAGGATACACTAAACAGAGAACACAGTTTCTGAGACACTGTGTCCTTTTTTTCTATCTCCTTCACAGAAAAGATCTGTGTCTCTGTCTGTATCTCCCACTTAACTGCTAAAAGATTTTTGTTCTACCTGCTAAAATTTCTCCCAAACAGTGCAGAAGTGAAACCTTGCCAAATCGAGTAAGAAGGTTTTTCAGGTGTTTCCTCCTCTTTTTTCATTAACAGTATCTGGTATTTTATATTGATTGGTTTGGTTTGTGTTATAAATGTCCACAATTCAGATCAGATCCCATCCTCAAACAACAGTTCCAAGTGTAAAAAGCAAAATTACTAATTCCAGCATACTATGTCTGGATATTTACATGGACACACCACATCACTGTTAGTAGTACCCTACTGCCTCACCAAGCACTCACATTTGGAGCCCTAACAGAGCCTGCACAGCCAACACCTGCACAGAAACTAACTGCTTCCCAAAAACACTGAATAAAATCAGGGAGGGAATTCATGTTGTGGAAATCGACATAAATAAAACTGACAGCTAGGGATAGGCACTCAACGCCGACTGCAGCTTAGGCTAAAGAAAGACCATTCTGAGGCATTCCAATTGACTTCTGAAATATCTCCAGGGTAGGAGCATGGAAAACGGAGCTCAACCACTGAACTTCAGTAAAAGCTCCCCATTATTTAATAGCAGTAGATGTGGAGGACAAAAAAGTTAATAAAGCCTGGGTTTACAGAGATCTCTCTCTTGGGAATAACTGATTTTCATACCAACATATGTGTCCAGTTGATGTTTTTCACACAGTTATATATTTTTAAATACTTCCTCTCGTGGCTGTTTTGGTGTTTAATACATTGAGAACTACTGCTGTGCTAGAAACTAAATAGCCTACTTTCAGGACATTTGGAAACCTAGAAGGTTAATTTTTGACCTCTCTGGCCTGTTTCAAGTAACTGTGGGAGAGGAAGGAACAGAGAAACTGGTCTCAAACTTTGTTTCCACAGGAAATCGGATAAAAGATTTATGCCTAAGGATGTATAAGCAAGAAAAAGTCCAAGAACACTTCAAGTGGGTGCACGTTTACAGGAAATGTTAACTCAAACATTTTCGAGCATGATATTTTAAATCCTGCAGCACATTTTATTTGAGGGGATGCTCATGTATACCTCATATACAGGCTCATTTTGGGTTTCTTACACAGCAGTCAAACAAGTGGACATGGGGGATGCTGAAGAGAATTACAACAGCAGAGGTAAAACTGACAGCACCTGCAGCCAGACTTGATTTCCAGCTTTAAAGCACCACTCAGGATTGAAAACCACTGTAGACAAGCAATGAGTTTAGCCCAAAAGGTGAAAACATCTATCTGGTGCACACTTTAAATGGTAAAAGCAAAGATCTATGATATGTATACAATTTCACACATTGAAGGACGCCTTACACCATGTGTTCTTTTCATTTCATGACTGCAGTACTCCAGCCAATTAACTAAGACTGGTTAAGGTTTTCTAACACTCATGAGAGTACATCTCAGCTTTGAACTGCAACTGTTCAACCTGAACTACTGCAGTTTACTACTGAACTACAGCATGGAATTTTACTGCACTGAACTAACTTACAAGAGAGAAAGAAGTCAAAGTGAATTGACTCTAGAATAATAAATTAAATGCTGCTGAAGTAACCTTTATTTTTTAAAGATGGAATGCCAAAAAAGTGATAGATATAGGAAACATTCTCCTCCCTCCAAGGTGGGGGAGAACCAAGTGTGCTGGCATAACATTGTGGTGCAAAGAGACACTGTTGGTAAAAGGGATGACTCCTACTTGCATTAAAAGAACATGTATCATAGAATCATAGAAT
>NW_010259816.1:0-25587 GCF_000690775.1 Eurypyga helias
GCCCGACGCCTGCGGGCACCCTGTCCTTGCGCCGGTCCGTGTCCTGGCGCCTCGGTCCCCGCGCCCACGGGGGAGCGTGCCTTAGCTGGGCAGGGGGGCAGCGACTCAGAACACGTCGAAGCACGGGTGCAGCTCGTGACCCCAAACTGCCCGTGTGCATCAGGTGATGCGGCGTGTCCCCCCCCGGTGCCCCCAGCCGACCTGCCCGCCTTGGATGCCTTTTGTTTGATGGCCCTTGGTGGGCTTGGTAAGTGCGTTGGGCTGCTGAGGCTTGGAGTTGCTCAGCTCCTGGCAGCGACACATTTCTGCGGCCACCGCTGTCTGAGGCGGGGTTTGGGTTCAAAGGGAAGATCTGTGATACGGAACCGGTGTTGTGATTATGGAAAGTGATGCGTAATTTCTTGGAAGGAAGAAAAAAAAACCTTGAAGTGACTTATAAAATGGATTATAAGTGTTTTGCAGGGATAAAATGTTTGCGTTATCTCTCATCACTGTAGCCATTTAATTGCTCTTTGCTATAATAGCAATTTGTTTTCATTTTCTGGTTTTATTGCCTTTTCCATAATCACTTTCTTTTGATTGAATTCCTTTTCTTTACTATCGCTGTGGATGTTGGTCCCTAATCCAATTCCTAACAGCATTTGTAACTACAGTTCAGTTTACGCCCTCATCTTAAGGAAAAGTAAAAAAAAAAAAAAAAAATCATATAGGCAGTGCCCTTATTAATTTCACAACTTTGAATTCATAGAATTCACGCAATATTGATCCCTTTATTGTTTGTTTGTGAAATGTTAATATAACTTGGCCCCTTTCAGGCAGATCTGGATTGAGAAGGTGAAATAAAAATGCATTGGCTGCCTTTAATGATCATTTTAGCTACTCCCATTGTGTGTTCTCCAATTGCGATATGATGCGAGTTGTAAGTCTGTACATCTCTTCCTCCCCACCTCCCCCTCCTCATATTTTTTTTCTTCCTCACCAAAATATATAGCAATCGGCATGCCTGGTTTGTTTGTTTTTTTTTTCACAAAGCTCAAATTTGATTAAATACGGTGCTAAAGTGCACAAGATCGCTATGATTTTTTTTTCCCCTTCCCTAAGAAAAAAAGAAAAGAGTTAAGATGTTTAAGGAGAGCTTTAATAGACAGTGGAGAACCAGAGATTTCTTTCTTTTTGGAAAAGAACCCTTAGCAATGTTTATTGAATTTGCTCGTCTGCATGAAGAAAAGAACTGTTGTTTTGTTATCTAGCAGCTGGAGGAAGATTGACAGCTACAAATTGGAAATCTATGAAGGATCTGTCCATGAAACAATTTTTAGTTCATTTAGATAGTTATCCTACACATCTCGTCATTTGCAAAATTATATAAACAAGGCCAGTAAGTTTGTGGAGAAGCTATAAATGCAGTGAATATACTGTAAAGATTTTGAAGCTCTTTGGGATAATTAGCAGAGCATGGTCTTGCCTGAAATATGACGTTACTACAGTTAATTTAAATTCAGATGTGAACACGCCATTGCAAACATTAACCGTAGAAAGGAAATACATATTTTGAAACATGCTAGCTCTGTCAGACGGTCATTAAGTGCAGTAGTCTTTTTGTTAAGATAAAGAGAACATCACTGATGTCATGGCGTGCTTTGCATTTTTAAACAGTATCTAATGAATTACAAACATTCATTATGCTACAAGCAATCACTGAAACTTCTCAGGACCCCAAAATAGAGAGTTATTTGTATACTGATACTCGCATGTTTTCTGGTTATGGTTTCACTGCAAAAACAGAAATAAATAAGCCAGCTATTGTTCTGCAGTGAATTCTCTGCTAGCTCCAAACCTTTTCCTGGCCTATTTCTTTCTTGTAAATTTATGTTTAAATACCTCAGTGTGTTCAGGTTATGGAACTTTTTGTTGGGAAGTGTGGGAGAGCTGTGGGAGGGGGCTAGGGGCAGTCTTTGTTGGATCTTGGAAGAGTTAAGGGCGTATAATCTGCTGTAGAAGGTCAGGTTTACCAAACGTCTGAGAAGGAAGATAGCTAAAATTTTCAAAGGTCCGAAAGAGCGATATGCTAATTTTAAAGGACATCTCGTATAAATATTGCTTATCTTAACATGCCAAGGTGCAGAAAAAAAATTATTGGTCTTTGTATTTATCTAAATGTTTGCTTTAACAATTGACTTTCTTCTTAAATATGGTATTTGTAACACAGCTACTGTTCTAATGCCGCTTCAATCTCTGTGGAGCCGGGAATGAGCCGGTGGAAATGGGCTGTATGTATAGGCCCAAGCCACTTAGAGCTCTTGCACACCTCAGTTTGTGACTGTTCTTGGCTCTGCGCCTCGTGGGCTGGCACTTCCCAGAAATGCATTTCTGTGAAACAGGCAGGTCTGTGGAGTTCAGTTTCACTTTACCTCTGTCTGGTTCTTGCGTGTGGTGACAGAAGCGGTGGTCCCACTCAGCAGATGCCATGGAGGTCATCCCTGCTGTGGCGTTGACCGCCGGTTCTGTAGGTTGACATGCTTGTGGTGCAAAAGGCTGACGGGCTTAGGTCGGTACGGATAAAACTGGGTGGCTCCTTTGGGGATGTGGACGGAGCAGGAGGCTGATATCCTCTGCTGCACACCAAAGAGGGGTACTGAGAGTTTGTTACGGAACTCTGCTGCTATTTACAACTGTGTTGAACCTGTGTTTAAATACGGTCTGTTAATCCGTTGTCTTGAGAATTAATTCCCAACGTGGCGTTATCTTTTTAGTGAATCACGAGTGGACTCAAAATGCAGGAGACTCATTTTTAAATGACTGTGTTAATGACAGATGACAAAATACAGGTGCTGGAGAACACATACCAGTTTACCTGTTGGTTCGTAGTACTTTCCATGCCATACTGCAGCTGCGTTGATTATCGCCAGCGCTCCAGCCCATTCTCCTTGATTGAATCGTGGTGGAACTGAAGCGCAAATTGCAACAGAGTGTAGATCTGCAGGAACTCTAGGTCGTAAAGCAAGTCCTAGGTTTGACCTGAAGTAATCCAGTATTGTTGATGCTCCAAGGAAGTGCTTAATGCTCGTCTACTATTTTTCCCAGGCAAGAAAGCAGTCAGTGAGGGTGTCTGCTACGTGGGGAGTCTCGTTTTGACAGTGAAAAGTCTGTGTCTCAGATTATGGTGACGTTGTAGATTATTTAATTGTGAACTAATGTAAATGGTGTCTAGAAAACCAGACAAACCTTCCAAATGTAATTATAAATCAAAATAAGAGAAGAGAAAAGAAAGATGCAGTATTTGTGAAGGCTGATACCTGGCAATGGTTCAGGGCTAAAAATACACGTTACTCTATGAAAGAACTAGGGAGTTCCTTTTTCTGGCGCTGTGTAACACCTATATCTTCCCTTTTAAGTTGAAGACCACTTGACTTTATCATACGATTCATGTGTTTGAGACAAGCTTTCTTCGGCAAGAAGGGCAGTGTAGTTGTGTGTTCTGCTCCCGTGGCAGGCCTGCAAACGCAGCAAGTGCTTACGAAGCTATTAGCCAAGGGACTGTTCCTTTAGCTCAAGTAGGAAAGATCTCCACTCGGAAGAGAGGCATTTGACTCCTTTCTTCCAGAGTAGGAGGAGTTCCTATCAGTTTTGCAGCAGTATTTTTAAGCAGCTTCAATTACCTACTCCTAATGTGGTTTCACTAATGGGAGCCTGCCCTCCAGTCTCTCTGACCTTTTTCAGTGAGGTTAGCTTCCACTGAAGCCACCCTGCCTGTTCTCTTAGGTTGTAATTCCCTTTACAAAGTCATCTTTTGCCTTTCTTTATTCTGTCACTTCTGGTTTTGATCATCTTCCCTCAGTTCTCAGAAATATTTTGTATCCATTAATCCCTACCTTTCCCACTGACATACCACTTCTGTCTCCCTTAGTCCAGCCAAAGAAACCAATTCCTTCTACTCCAACTGTTTGGTTTGCTCGCTAGCTACAAGTTCCCTTTACACCTACAACTTGTTCTCCCACTTCAAAGCCAGTCATGACAATGTGACAGCACACATTTTCTTTCTCCAGCTGTAGCATGTATCTGTAGTAGTACGTTTCTGAGCTTGAGTTTTCATGCCACTGACACTGCGCATGAAGTTGCCCCTGTGAAGAGAGTTCATCCTGACAAGCAGTATCACTATGGAAATGGGTGATCCATCCGTGTTCTTGAGAGGCAGCAGAATTGATGCTTAAGGACCTGCGTTCTCTGTGTGAGAGAGCAGAACCATTGTACTGATCTCTGAGATGTATGTGATCCTAATTTTCTTTGTTAAAATGTTAACTGGCAAACTGCTGATGGATTCCATTGCTCCGAGAACAAAAAGACGCGGGCTTCTTGAGTTAACAGCCTGTGTCCCTTTTCCTTGCTAGTCTTCCAAGGCCTGGAATTCTCTCCTGAGATCTATTCCCTTCTACAGAGCTTCGTTTTTATCTACAAAATGTATTAGAAGGCTCTTTGTGAGAGCCTGAAATACAGAATTCTGCTTTATTGCTGCTGCTCTAGAAAAGGGTAGTCTAGCCCTGCATTTTCTTCATGGGTGGTAGTTTCTTGCTAGCTCATTGTGGGAAATACTATAGTGGTTCTAATACTAGTCAAATTTACAAGATCAACTTTAAAAATGCATTACCCCACACCAACAAATAAATTGGGTTAAGGGACAGAGCGAGTTCTTCACATCTAATGAAAATGCCCAGTACCGAGTCAGACGCAGCCAACCTGAAAATGTCAGATCATACAGTTCAGCATTTTTGAATTGGGGTTGCGGTGGGGGAGACCCACTTATACTTTGCCATTTCAAGCAAGTATTACTTTTTTCACTTTCCCATAATTCAAAGAACAGGTGAATGAACCTGCCTAAAGCTGTAAAATTAAAAAGAAAAATCACCTTTGGAAGGAAGTGAAACCAACCATTTCACAAAGAGAAAGATCAAGATGGGACATTTCAGCTATAAATGAGAAATTGCACAAACATTAACAGGAGAATGGGTTTATAGTGCTAAATCTAATGCAGTGGCAAGTCCCTTTTTGTTTCATGCAAAACATAAAGAGAAAAATCACAGGATATGAACAGTAGTCATGAAGTCAAGCATCCAGAACTTTTCAAAACTAGAACTTCTGTTTTCTAGAAGTCTCCAGTTAGATCTCTCAATTGCATGATTTTTTCCCAAAAATATCTTTGTGAAGTACCCAGATCAGGAGATCTTTGAGTTATCTAACGTCCATCCTAATCTGTGTGTCACCCTGCCATGTACTAGATATTATTGTGACCCGGCTATGAGATCTGAAGTTTTAATGGTCAGATCCATTTTCTTACAGTACTTCACAGCTTTTTAATGAATCTCTCAGAGCAGCAGTTGCACCCAGGCTCATACTGTTACCCCATACCAGGTACAAGTATTAAAACGTCTGCAGGCTGGGTTCTGGGCTGTCATGCTGGTCACTGAATGGCTGAAGGAACATGGGGTTATTGGTCATAGCTGTGAAGCTGGGACCGAGGGCCATTCTTGGCATTTCTGCTGGAGAGACAGGATTAGAATCGTTTCTCTGGAGCAACGTCCAATTGCATTTATCAGGGCAATCTTCCTTCAGTCTTCTGTCTCTTTCACTGCAAACCTCTCCGCTTTTACTACAAAAAGAGGTTGGGGATTGTGTATAAACTTTTGTTTTACAGGGAGTTGCTGTGTAAGCCTTCGTTATGCTTAGGCAAGAGTAAGCAGGCTGAAACTCCAGCAGGCTTGTCACTCCCAGCTTGTGAATGCCTAATGCTGCTTTTAAAATATTGCTTTTATGTTGCTTTTTGTTAATACCTTCCCATGCTGTTAAAAGAGGTAAGGGACTGTGTCTCCTTCCTTGGTCCATGGGCAACGTTTGAACCTTTGGATCACCAGGCAGGTTTGTGCCACCTGAGCTAGTGAAGTGTTAAGGAAAACAGCAGGTTCTGCTTGGACTATGTTAGTGGAGAACGTGGTACATACTTTATGAGAATAATGGTAGATCTGGCATTTTCCCCAGCAATCTTGGATCCCTTTCAGACATGGAAGAGTATTCCACTTCACTCACCTGAAGTCCCGTCCTGATGACTGGACTTCTCTCTTTCCACAGCCACATGTTCTTTGCTCTAGTGCCCCACATAAATGTGGCCTGGTTTCTTGTTCCAGATGTTTCTAGGGCTCACCTTCATCATCCCAGTCTTGTTTTCCATTCCCAGGCTGCTTCTCCAGGCATCTTCCCAATCACCGACTTCTTTTAACAGCCCATTCCTCATCCTCCCCGCCCCCCCAAAAAAACCCCAAACAACAGGTTCACTGATCTCAGTGTTTATTTACTGTTGACATTTTCACTTCCCACACAGTCTCACTTGTCTGCTCTGAAGTCTCCTTACTCCTGTTCTGTTCTGCTGGTGAGTCAACTCTTGTTACCATTTGAAAACTACCAAATACCCGCTCTTTGTCCAAATAGCTTGAGGTTGTAAAGAAGCAGGCTTTACCTGCTTGTTGCCTAGGCAGCCAAAGCTGGGCTGGCTCCACCAAATCAAAAAAACAAAAACAAAACAAAAGCCAAACAAACAGAAAACCCTGTGGAAAATTTTGCCATGTCCCTGAACGTGTATGATAAAATGTTGAACACATGCTGAATTTCCAGAGAACACAGCTGTTAAACTCCAAACCCCCACAGAGAATTTCACACACATACAAAGTAGACAAGCGTCTCTTCTTCCCCACGAAGATTTAGTCTCTGCCGTTAGGACACGTTAGAAATCTTACTGTTTTGATCACCTGTCAAGTCTTTCCACCAATGCAGGAAAGCCTTCAGACTTTCTCAGGGAAACATGGTTTGTCCATGTTAAAGCACTGCCCTTTTCTCTTAGCAAACTATGGAGAACTGAAATTTTGATGAAGCCTTTACTGAAAATGTGTAAGAAAAAGGTTGGCTTTTTTCCTCTTCCCCCATGTGAAACGTCAGTGTAAGGACACTTGTGCAAAACTGTACCGAGCCGTACTTGGAATGGCCCCCTGGAATAGGGAAAGTGGGGCAGCCTTAGGTAGGCACACAGCTCCCGTCCTACCTTTGACACATCCTGAGTAGTCTGGAATACTTGTCTGTGTGCAGATCCCCAGGCCTGCTGGAGGGCCTGTGCTTGCATTGGTATGAAAGGCAGTGAAGTAGGAAAAAAATGTGAATTAACACCTCTACTACCAGAACTTCTGCATTCGGAGGAGTTCAGGAATTCCCACAAACGGGATCCCTGTGAGTGCCTTGGAGGATGGAGCTATATGCAGAAAAGCAATTACATCTGTGGGTGTACAACTAGCATGTCTACAAGTGTCTGGGTGAGAGGGAGAAAAGGCGTGGTAATGTTGGCATCGGAGATTCCGGTAGCAGTCCGACACGAGATGACTGCGTTGCTCGCAATTGGAAGAGAGAGATATGTTGATGGATAGATGCAGGGTGGGAGAGATTGGTATTTATCTGCTTGAAAATAAGGAGGGGTGAAGATAAAATGCATTTAAATCTTAAAGTACTGCAATCTGAGGAGTAACACTGTTCTGTGACCATTTTACCCTGCCAAACGCATAGTTCAGCTCGTTATCTATGAGCATGGAGTATCATAGAGTATCTGAAGATGGCAATTAATTGCCAGATGGGGATTTACCTTGTTAGGCTTTCAACTGTTTAAAAATAAAGAAGTTTTACAATATAGTTTTGTCTGTGCTGAGAGGAAATATAGTTTTCAAGGGGCTTTTTGCTTAATTTAAACTGTAGAGGTAGAACTTTTTGCCTGTGCATTATTTCAGTGTGCTGTGAGCATCTAACAGACATACCCATTGAGAAATCGTTGAAAATGTTGTTACCACTTTGCTTTCTGCCAGACAGTATAACCCAGTTTGTCAAATGAATTTTTTTGATTGCCTTGCAGCATATGTAAAGTACTTAAAAATGTCATAATTACCTCTCTGAAGCGTTTGGGGGGGGGAGAGGGAAGGAGAGAGAGACACAAAAGAAAACAGGCAAGAATTTCGCTTTCTATTCTTATATAAGTATAAAGAAAATGGTGCTGTATAAAGGCTGCACAAAAGATGTAACAGAGATGTTATAATGAGAGCAATCAAGTCCTTCAGAATGCTGGATAGTCGCTGTACCACGGGGGTACAGTTTGCTGCGTAAAACATTGAGCACGTATTTTTTATTCAGCAAGCTGAACTTGAGCTCTCAAATGCACTGGCTGTCTGACTGTCCCTTGAATGTAAACACTTGGCTTGTTGGTGCTGCCAGACTTCTAAATGTGGGGTGCTTGCTGAAGTCGATGGGCGTCCCTCTGCCTCTACGTGCCCTGTTCAAAATTGTTATAAAGATGAAAAGTAATTAATTTCACTGCTGCTGTCATAATTAATGTAGTTTAGAACGCATGGAAACAATCGTCATCTTCGGCTTTCTGCAGAATTCACAACTTACACCGACTTTGTTACCCACGCTGAAGCTGGGAGAAACGTTTTTCCCATCTATTCTGGTATTTGGGTTGTGGCTAGTATTAAGCTATTGTTTCTTCCATGCTAACTTAGTTTCTTCCCAAAATCATGCTTACGGTATTTGTCAGGCATCTGCGGAGGGCAGAGATATCAACTCTTAGCAAACAGGCAGGGCTTCACAGAGAAGTGAGAAAACACTTTGCAAGATTCATGGTATGAATTAGGCTGCTACTTGATTAGCTTTTGCAGCTATTTTTCCAACCACTCAAGAAAGGCCAGTGTATGGTACAATAAATCCAGAGATCTCGGAGGCTGATATTCCTGTGTCTTAGCCTCTCGATTACTAAAATGTCAGTAGTGCTTATAAATCAGAAGATTCTGCTCGGTGTTCTGGGCAGCGTGCCTTTGGGGCCAGGCTGGAGGGAGCACCGTGGTTGTCTCCTTTTGGGCTAAAACCCCCAAGAAGTATCTGGAGAGAAAAATCTCTTGTATGTGGGAAAAGACCTGCTCGGTCTGTTGCCAGGAGGTGTCACTACAGCTCAGGAGTAACTATTTTGTCCCTTGAGACACACTTTAATAGTTTCAAGGTCTGGCGTAAGTGCTGGTGTCATCAGGTGCACTAATGCACTGCCTTCATACGTCTGAGCAGGAACACGGAAATTGTGCAGTCCGCTAATTAATATATAGGCACGTAAAGAGGTGATGCTAATGCGTGCTGTGCTGCCCCTCAAAACGCCCCTTACTACACCAGTACTGAAATATGTGATGTGTGTACGTCCTTCCTTTGGGGAACTGGTGTTACAAAGAGCTAACTGATCGTCGTCTGTACCCCTCGGTCCTGTTTGTCTCCCAGGACTGCGGCAGGACCTCGGCAATCGCTGATCCAGCGCGTTATGCTGGAATTAGTGTGGTAAGACACCTGTTGAAAAGCGGGAGGGTGCAAGTGTCGGTCTGATGGAGACGAAGCCGTGAGTAGGTTTGGGAATGATATCCTTAAATGCTACTGATACCACTCTTTGGAAACAATTTACATAATTTCTTTTAATGCATGAGAAGCTTTTCATTCTCAATCAGTTTTGCACAGTATATTATATGTATTTTATACAGCCTGCTAATGAGCTGAAGACTTGTTAATTATATGTGTGTGGAATGGCATAGCTGTTGAATTATGCACATTATTTTTCTTTACAACGAAGCCTTCTTAACTGTATCTATCCTGGTCGAAAATGTACCCTTCGGCTTGCCATTACTAACTCATCCACTGTCACTTCGTGACCGTCCGTCCTGGACTGACTCTTCATACCAGCAAAACCCTGGAAGCGGGTAGGGTTGGCTAGGTGATAAAAAATAATACTATTTAAAAGCAGCTTCCTGTGTCACACAGAACAGCTGTTGGGAGTTTTATACCCCTGAAATAAAAGGAAAAATTCAATGAAGGAGAGTAGGATTTGTAATGATTCGCTTCATTTTCTTTCTTTGGTTCTCTGGTTTGTAAGTCATTATAGTTTTCCAATTTTATATTGTCCTATTGATGTGGGAAAAAAACACACTAAAACATCCCAACAACCAAAACTGCAGTTACACGTATTATTTACAGGAATATATTCTTTTATACTAGGCCAGTGTTGTAAGAATTGCAATCTGAGTACAGATAGGTGCACTATTTCCTGAATTTATTACCCTTAAAGAGTATAAATTCTAATGGTAAAGCTGATCAGCTATTTCTTACCTTGGATAATTCCAGAAAGCTGAAAAAACTTGCAGTGCTGGTGATACCAGTTACTTCCTAAACGGTGTGTTTTCATGTAAACTTGGTGTCTAGTATAGAATTTAAATCATTACGTGGAAATAAGATTTTCAAAATCCCTGTGTCTTTTACCATGAATTATTCATACTAATGAATACTGATATCCAGCTCAGTACGTGTTGGATGGGGATGATGTTTAATTTACACGTGTTGGAGGTCACTCTCGGAGATCGAGGGGAAGCATGGGTGATGAAAGGAAACTGGTATGCCTTTGTTTTTATCGAGAGCTCTAACCTCCGTTCCTATTTGCACTGTAAGGTTGCTGTTCCGTCTGGCCACGTAGTGCTCAGCAGTGCCCGTGTGATCTCACAGCATGTGTGTGTCTCTTAAGCTTCCATTGGTGAAAGATGTGCAGAAAAAGTGAAAACCAGTATGGAAAACGTGGGTAATTATGTATGTCAGCTGGATGTTGGGCATCTGTCACTTAATCTTCCCTTGGTGCTTTCAAGCTTCATTCTGACATTTAAAGTGGTGGGTTTGATTTAGGAGCTTTAAGTGGATGGAGATCAGCTTATCCTAGCAGTTTTCCCAGGCAGCGTCACACTGCCGTGTCAGAAGCTGCAGGTGTTCTGGCGCTTGCTGCTTGAGCAGGTGTCCCTTAAACACCTTGATTTGCCGTGCCCTGTCCTCTTCCCAAGCTGTGGGTACGGGTTTGCCCCAGGCTGATTCATAGAATCACAGACTGGTTTGGGTTGGAAGGGACCTTAAAGAGCATCTAGTTCCAACCCCCTGCCATGGGCAGGGACACCTTCCACTAGACCAGGTTGCTCCAAGCCTCATCCAGCCTGGCCTTGGACACTTCCAGGGATGGGGCATCCACAGCTTCTCTGGGCAACCTGTTCCAGGGTGTTTTTTGTAATTCATAAGCAATTCTGAAATAACCAAACCTGCAGCATGTCTGTGTGTGTGCACCTTGGACACATACTCATGTGGAGAGGAACAGGTCCAAAGAGGGAGGGGAGGGGAACATCCTAAGTAAGCTTGAAGGCTTCTTGAGTCTTTGTTGTTGTTTATGCAGCGAACGTTGAAGAGATTTCCTTTGTTGCGCTAACATCAGCTTGTTTCAAATAAGCCATGAAATGACTATTAGACAGATTATCAGCCTTAAAGGATTATATGCATCTTTCATCTTGGGTGCCGCTGCACTATATACACAATAACAATAATCAGCTTAGTTAAGTTCAAGCAGGTGGCCTAAAAGGAAAAGTGCATTTTCCCTTTATCTTCAACAGTGGAACATGTGATTATATAGACAATAATTAGGGAAATGGCTCAGAGGCATTTTGAAGTCTTATGTTCTAGATAACCAGGGCTGTTTTGTTTTTCTGGGTATTCTTTTAACCTACTGATTTCACGACATGGACGTGAAGAACTTCACCTTTCTTATCTGCTTTGTAAAGGAGAGTGATGTATCATGGCAAGGTGGTGAGTGGATTTCCTGTCCGAGCTACGTGATGACCTTGCAGCCATTCAAGTTTTGCTAGTGAAAACAAGTTCTATTTTATTCCTTTCCCATACACAGTATTGATATTCTCTTCCGGCCTTTGCAAGTGGAGAGAAACTACGGCCATTTCCTTCCAATATGTGGGAAGTGGTGGTAGGAGTAGAGCTGAGCAGGTGGCTCGGTGGCTTCTTCGTACTCTCCCGTGGGTGGGCTGGCTACTGCAAGCCTGTGGGATGCTGAGGGTTAATCAGACACGCATCATCTTCGTGGTTAAGGCTGAGGGTTACGTCCAAAGTAACTTTTAAATACTGCTTGTTTCCCAGTAACTTGGGATTTGCCTTTTCATAACAGACACATTCTGTTTTCCTCAAGTTATTACATGTCAGTTAGTTTGTTTCTTTGAAATAAATTACTTGCTTTCCTGGCTGTTCGCAGTAGTAAATGTATATGCCAGGTTCTTAAGGGGATATCGATACTATACAAAATATTTTTATACCTGGAAATAACTGTAAATCCAAAAAGGGAGAATGGAGCTGTACCACTACCTATGGGGATTCAGAGACTGAATGAGTTATTTTTTAATGTTTCATTATAGGGCTTAATTAACTGCTTGCCAGACTTTGTGGATTAATGTCAATTGTTCATAAACAATTTGGAGTAAAACTTATTGTACTGTCTTTGAGAAAATTCACGTGACCGAGACAGCATCTGAGGTAAGCAATAATTTCTTTTGTCATTTACAAATACTTTCCTTTCTGCAAAATCCCTTTGGGTGCTTTCTATGACTGGTATAAAATCATTATAGCTTTAATTTTGTCGACAGGTATTGCTATTAAGAACATTTATGGCAAAATGCTACCATATATGGCTGCAGAAGTAAACCTGTGAAAGAGGCACATTATTAAGACTTTGAAATAAAACCATAGGAGCTATGATTAACTGGAGATTTTTAAAAAGGTTTTTTTTGGCTTTGCTTTTTTTAAATAATGGTTTAAACATGACTTAGAAAATGACATGGAAATCCCTCGACCTACAGATCAAAAAAATGAGAGGCATGAGACGCTGTAGTAGTAAACTCTACTAGAGTTGGCCAGATGAGTGTTCTGGGGGAGGGCATGGAGGAAGGAACTGGGAGCAGAAGGCAGCCTAAAAGGCTGTTGTACAGTCTCTGCTGGAGGTGGTCCTTCCTGCATATAGCTAAAAACGCTGTTCTTACCCCATGCATTCTGAGGAAGGCTTGTGCAGTTTGCATTTCTTGAATGCTCCCTCTTCCTTATTTACGTCTGGACAATTTGTTTCTGCATTATGTGGCTTTGGAATGACGCTTAGAAGACTATTCAAGTCCGAATATTAAACTCACCACGAAGTTAAGTTTCAAAGTAGGAACCCAAGAAGAACGAGTAGTAGGTTGTTAAAAGCCCCTTCGTATGCCTGGGTTCTCCCTATATGTCATGTGGTGTACGTGACTACAATATTATGAGGGATTTGGTTGATTAAGAAGGGCGATACAGCTTGCCTGGCTCAGAGGAAAGTACGTTTAGGACAGTGCATTTTCAGACTGTTTGCCGTGACCTTGTTTTTGATTCTGCTTTATGGATTCTCTAGATAGAGCTGTGTCCTGGCTTTGGCCTGGGTAGAGTTAATTTTCCTCCGAGTGGCTGGTGTAGTGCTGTGTTTTGGATTTAGCTGGGAACAGTGTGATAACACACTGCTGTTGTGGTTGTTGCTAAGTGGTCCTTAAGTCAAGGACTTCTCCTCGCTGTCAGAGCATGGGAAACTGAGGTGCACAAGAAGCTGGGAGGGGACGCAGCCGGGACAGCTGATCCCAGCTGACCAAAGGGGTATTCCGGACTGTATGACATTGTGCTCAGCATATAAACTTGGGGGAGTTGGCTGGGAGGGGGCAGTGATCACGGCTCAGGGACTGGCTGGGCATCAGTCAGCAGATGGTGAGCAATTGTACTGTGCATCACTTGATTTGTATATTCTTTTACCATTATTATTATTATGTTTCTCTTCCCTTGCTGTCCTATTAAACTGTCTTTATCTCAACACACAGGTTTTACTTTTTTTTTTTAAATTCTTCTTCCCATCTGAGGGGCAAGGGGTGAGCAAGCAGCTGTGTGGTTAAACCATGAGCAGGTTTCAACATGGTGGTGTATTGCAGAGAGCACCAATATTTAAGAAATATGCAGGGGAGGGGCACAGGAATCTTTGAGGTTTTTTTTCCCATGCTGTGCCACAAATAAATTGGAAGCGGAATGAGCAAGAGGCTGATTCCACTTGAATTGTGGTTGAATCCAATTTGAGTTTTTGGAAGTGAGATGCTATTTACCCTCAAAAATCTGTACTAGCTTTCCTCGTTGCAAGAGGTTTCCCTTATAATAAAGCACAATGTGCTGCGCAGTTTGCCACACGCTGATCTGCTGGGAACAGAGCGGGAATGTACATTAGTGAGACAATGTAAAGATTTTGCACTTTCCCTGCTTCTGTAGTGCTTGTGCCTGAGAGAAATGACAGACTCCAGGACACTGGATCTTCTCCTCGTTTGCACTTTCTCTAGGCACCAAGGAGAAGATTCGGAAGCCTAAACATAGACATCTAATGAGGTTTTAGATGCTTTGGGTACCTGAGACATCTGTCAGGGCTAGCAGGTGTGACAGATGGCTTAATGCCTTCTTCAGCAGCAGTTGAAAGCCATGGTGGGATGCCGTCAGGCATCTAAAATAGCAGTGGGTATCTCTGGTTAGGTACCTGCATTGATCCTTTGTGCTCTGTTGTAAAATGAAGTAAATCAGGTAAAGACGATTTAAACAATTGTATAGGTATGTTTGTATGTGTTTAAAAAATTACCTGGGGTGATTCGGTAGTGGAAGTTAATGATCAGAATGAGGTTTTAAGCTGAATTTCCTTTTGTATCAGCTTAAATTGCTTTGAAAATTGCTTGCGGTACAACCTCTGTTGTAGAACAGGTGATGTGAGGGCTTTGTTGGTTTAAATGATCAGTTACAAAGCTCTAGGTAATGACTGATATTAAACTTGGTGTGCATTGAGCTCCTGTTGTTGCTGCTTGTAAGCTAACTAATGCTAAATTCGCATCACTCGGTTCGGGGAGATTTCCGGGGGTTTGGATGGAAAATGACTGTTTCCGTCTAACTGGTGCCGTTGCAGAGGTGAGACACTCCTTTGCTGAGAGCCAGTGATCAGGCAGAGCCTTTGGCCAGGGGTGTGCGTGGCAGCGGAGCTGCGTCACCAGCAGTGGTCTGGTGTTGCTGTTGGCGCCTTCGGGCTGGTGCCTGCACACTCCTGTGACCCCTCAGCTTTTATCGTGGACAAAAATACGGGGATTGGGAGAACTGAGATGCAGTTCTGACTTAGAGCAGACGAGAAATAAGGTGCCCCTCTGCCACCTCAAAGGCCGTGCCTTGGACACAGTGTTAGAAGTAAGGGCAGCACGTGTTATTTTGAGGCATTCAGTAGCCAGGTAATGTAAATATTTAAGTAGATTGATTAAATTCTTAAGAAGTGTTCTGGAAGGGGTAGTTACCCGTTGAGCTGCATGAGCAAAAGGAAATTCTGAGCGCTCCAGGACGATAATACGCATTTACATTCTCTGCAGACAGCGTATAGTTAAACAATAGGGCACAACAGGCAGTAGTTCCTATGAAATACACTCCTGACGTCGGAGGTATGGTTGGGAATGAGGTGAAGGGTGGGTTACTTTGACCACCCAAGTGGTAGGGTAATCTTTCATGAATTCATTACCTGGGACATCTTACTGCTTTAATGACATGATAATTTAAATAAATAAATAAAATCCTCAGGGAGTTGCTCTTTAACTTGCAGTGGATTTTAGCAGAGGTTTGGCATCGCTGGTAGCTAGTAAGGAAAAGCATATTTAGGTGCTGCATCCTGAAGATGTTTGCTTCACTTGTATTGAATCTAGCGTGTGACACAGTCCTAGCTACCGGAATGATCAAAACTTCAAAGTACACGTGCAACTGCAGTCAGTAGTCCAGGTAACTTTTCCTATACGTGCTATCCATAATTTATTCTAAGCAAAGCCAGAAATAATTTGTGCTTTAAAAACAGCTGGAGTGGTGAAAATCCGAATGCACTACAAGCCAAAGTTTTACTTTTGAAGGATGGAAAACAAATTACATGAATGTTTGGGTTTTTTTACTTGTGCTTATGCTTTCCAGTATGGAACATCTAGTTAAACAGTACATTATTACAAAGTACAGGAGGAGCAGACAAAAGTAGGAGCAGACTTCTTATTTCTTTTTTTTTTTTGTCTAATATGCAATCACAGTTAGTGCAACATGTTTTTATATTAAAATATGGAAGTGTATATATTCATAGGTTTTAACATCTGTTCTTTTCCAATTGTTTTCTTACCAGCTATTCTTAAATATTTCAGAGAAAACCCAAGGGCTTATTAAAATTTTAGTAAGAAAGCTTTTTTTTTTTTTTCCCAGGGCACACAAGATGTTACCTCTAAGGAAATATTAGTGAATTATTTCTTTCCCTTGACTCTAATGATCTTATAATTATACTTTGTCATAAAGGAAATCTACCCAGGTTCATTGTTTTTCATCTTTTCTGGGCAAAGCCAATCTTGCCCTGGCATGTGGACAGATGGAAATAACCATTGTAAGCATTAGTTATGATGATTTCTGTGCAAAAGTTAGTTTTGTTTTCTATTTTGACTTTATTTTGGGGAGAGAAAAAAAAAAAGACCCGCACACATCCTACTATATTTTGGTTTCTCCCTGTATGGTGATGGAGAATGATGACGCAGGCTACTTTCATAGCAAAATGACTGCAAAATTGACATGGAAAAAGAATGCCATGTTACGAGATCTCACAACAAGAATGTATTCACTTGTTATATGTTCATTTTCTTATGGGGTGTTTGCTTGCCAGCTATGGACTTGGGAAAGGTCTTTTCTGTTAGGACCACTGGCTGCTTTTTCTTGTCATTTTGATTGTGGGGTTTGATCTGATCCTTAGAGCTGCCTGTAATATTTTTTTAAATTGGTTATTTGCTAAGGAATATAAAATACAGACAAAGCCTTTCATTTCTTCCGTATAGTGGTTGGGTTTTTTTTCTGACTTACTGGCTTTTAGTGCTAAAAATCTCATTTTTGTCTTAGGATTGAGTTACGTGTAGAGCGTTTTGTGGCAGGCGAAGGAGGCTGGGGAAGGGGGTCCTCTTGTGGAACTGGCTTGATAGTGTCTGTGACAAGCTGAGCGCGATCTTATGAATTCAGTTATTTCTCCTGCTTTTGTACTGGGGCTCCAGCATTTCATCAGCACGACTGAAAAAATAAAGTAGCCAACAACACTGTGATTCCCCTATGTGTGAACAATGTAAGATAGATATTTTCACAGTAAATCTAATGGCAAATGGATATGTCTAAAAATTTGCTGTATCTCATAATGAATGGCTAGTCCAAAATAAATAAAATAAAACTAAATTATTCCTTTGGCTTGTCAGTAAATAGCTGACTGAAATATATGGATTTACATATCATCCTTAAAGTTATGTATTTAAGCTCAGCTAGACAGCCAGTACAGGCTTGCAATTTATTTAAATATTTAATCCTCTCTGAGTCCTACTAAGTTCTTGGCTGCAAGTTTCTCCTGTAGCAAACTTCCCAAGTTAGTCATGCACAGTGCAAAAAATACCGTCTTCCCTCAATTTGCATTTTGACCTTCCAATTTTGTTGTGTCTCTTCTTTATTCTGTGAGAAATGTCTGGCTTAGCTTCTCTGTAGAATTTATTGTTCTGCATAGCTTTATGATGTCAGGTCTTATGTATTCATCTCTTAGGGAAACGAGCTATTCCTACTCTCTGATTAGAGACGTGGAAGAAGGCTTCACTTCCATTGCCCATCCCTGGGCCTCCTCAATGTTTTCTAGTGTTGAATCAGGTAATTGCATTATTGTCTTTTCAGTGTTTATTCTATTTCTCTATGTACTAATGCTTTTTCCGTGCATGTTTGCAGTTCAGATTGAAGCTAACGTGTAAGCAAGGCTCTGCAGGAGCTAGTTCTAGCAAATGGCATTGAACCTCCTCCAAAAACTGGTTTTAAAAACCATCTGCAGCAAGCTCTGCCTTTCAGATCTTCCTTGCTCCCTCTTCCTCCTGACTTCAGCCAGGACCCAAAAGCACTCCCCTCCAGTGCAGAGGAGGGAGCTAATTCCGTATTCCTGACTCCTAGACCCAGGGGTGTCACGAGGAAGCCCACCCCAGTGCAGTGGGGCAGCTGCAAGTAAACTGGCGTACTCCTCAAGAGCTGCCAAGGGGAATTTTCCTAGTCTGGCCTCTCTGCTTCCCCTTGCTCGTAAACCCCTTGTGAGCTACCTCAAGGATGTAATGGTATGGAAAACTGGCACGTGCAAAAAAAAAAAAAAAAAGGGGTTTTGTTTTCCTTGTTCCTATCTCTGAACTGGCTTAACCACAGAGGTCATGGGCGGGAGGGAAGGGGGTGCTGAATATCCTTATTGATAACAGCTAGTTGTTAGAGCTTGGCTGTGTTGTCCAGCTGTGCCCAAAGAACAGTCCTTATTGTTCCTTCTGGAGTGCCTCGCTTTGTGTCTGAGCCCATCAATTTGCTATCCTAGCTTGTGCTACAATTTGCAGTGTCTTCTATGGAGGCAGGACAGTTCATTATGTCACTCTGCCTTCGTCTCTCTTTGCCTTGGTAACCACGCTCGGGGATACTTAGGAAGAGAAAGACCTAGAAGCACATTTACTGAGGGTCTGGATAGGAACCTGGTTAGATCATTAAAGCTGGCGATCATTAAAATCTCTGTGCTTTTGCCCACTGACTCAGTTCACTGGTGGGTTTCTCGAGTCTTGCTTTTCCTTCACTCTAAAAAGAATAAGAATGTAACATCAGTTGGTCCTGCTCCTTTGGCATAGTTTAGACCTTTCAAATCCTCTCTGAGCTGCATAAACAGCAGAATTAATGCTTGTAAAACTTGAGGTACTTTGTCTTTCAGGATGAGAGAAACCAGATAAGTGGCAGAATTTTATTAGAGACTCTACCTGAGACCTGATTAAAGCCAGCCAAATCTGTGGCTGCAGAGATTCTTAGAGAGGGTAAGCAGTCAAATCAGGTTTATGTGAACCTTAAAACCTACATTTCAGTAGGGCTGAAGGGAGTTCAAAATAATTAGGAAAAAAGGCCACTGTAGCATATATACTGATGCATGTCAAATTAATCCTTTAAACTGGTTGAGGGCTATTAAAATTGTTCTCCACTTTCCAAATCAGGTATTTCTTTCAGGGAGAAAAAATATAAAGGGCTGAAATTTAAGGAATGTAATTAGCCATGGCTTGCAGTGCCAGCTATTTGCTTTTCTTCAGCAAGCGCTAATTCCTTTACCCACACCTGATGATCTTACAGATGCTGCAGGAACTTAGGAGGAACTCGCATATTATTAAGTGCTTGAGTGGTGAGATGTTTTGAAGCATTTTAAAAAGAGGAAATGTAAGAGGAGAAAGAAATTCCTGAGGATTTTTACAACTATGTGATTACGAGCATCCTACACAATCCATCCTGTAGTGTTCTAATGTTTGACTGTGGAATGAATAGGTTGGCATACTTCCCAAGAGACAGGAGAGTTTGCAAGAAATAATTCTTCTTATGGCATGCTGCTGCCCTTTCTAAAATTGATTTGAAGATGCAAGATACTCTACATTATTCCTGTTGTCAATGGAAAATCATTAGCTGTTGGACCTTTACCTTTTGACAGATGTTATTCAAGTTTCTTTATATAATGTGTGTAAGTGTATATACAAACAAGGAAAATATGAATAATAATTGTGACTAATATGCTAGAGGCTTTGAGTTTGTCACTGCAATGTTTATCGAAATAGGGGACATAGGAAAGCGCTTTCAGCCTCCGAGTATGAATCTTCCATCTTATGGGCAGGTCTGTCTGAACTGTTTTATTTTGTGCACGTATGTAGGCACGGTAGCCAGCCTCACGGAGGAAGGGATAAGGTCTTATTTTAAGCACAGAATAAACTCAGACTTCTTCCGGATGGCAAGAATGGATGTTAAGGGGGAAAAAGGAGACATGTTTAGAGTAAGGGAATAAATATTCTGTTCATCTAATGTAGTGCACAGGGCTGACCTTTCTCATGACTACTCACTGCAGAGGTGGCTGACGTGGTACGAGGCCTGTGTAACACCCCCTCGGGTAACCTGGGGGGAAATTCAACCATCAACACTGTGGACTGCTTAGAATTGTAATAATTTTTGCATGTGCAGGTCGAGGTTTTTTTTTAATCAGACCTCCGTAGTACTTATTGATCTGCTGAAGAACTAATAAAAATAGTTTAGACTCTAGACTAAAATATGGGAACTGTACTCATACGCTTTGCATGCAGTCAGTAGGTGCCTTTCAACATTTCCTCTGTTGTGGAAAGCAAGTGTGCAGTATAACGCAGCTCCAACTCCCCTGCTTGGAGATTACATTCGGTACAAGCTGGTGAGGAAGCACATTCGTAGAGGAAAGGAGCTGAATACAAAGAGGTTACAGGTGTATTATAAGGTCAGTGGTTTATCTGCAAAGCACGGCGTAGCATCTAGGCTCTTGCACACTTCACGTCCTTCAGGAGGAAATTGTACAGTAAACATTTAGGTAATGCCTGAAGACAGCAGATCAAAGTCATTATTGACGTAAGCAGATAGAATCCCACTGACACGTCCGTTGCGATCTGTAGTTTTGAAGCTTTGTAGTAACACTAAAAGGAGCTCACAAAGCCAGATGAGCAGAATGCAGGACGGCACATGAAATTGATTTTTGACAAGTGAAAAACTGCTCATACTGGAAGAACTTCATGTACACATTGCTTCTTTCTCTTCAGCCTCACGTACAGCGCTGCTCCACCATCAGCTTGCTTTCAGGTGATAAATCATTTTGAGGTCTCATCTACTTACTGACTTCTGGTGTATGTGGAATAAGGTAGCAGAATCTATCCCTGGTAAACCTAATTATATCTCTCTGTGGCTGTGAGAAATCATCTCTTTGTCTCAGAAAAGATTGCCTGTATCTAAGACAACCTTATGAAGCCACAAAAAAACATGGGGAGGGGAAGAAATGAGCTTGCATGCAGAAGCATAATGCTGCCATTTTAGGGAATTTGCCCATCTGCTGAAGAAGGAAGGAGAGGGACTGACATGTCTCAGTGTTTGTGTCTCCTCCTTGTTCGCCCAGTGACTTTGAAAAATCCAGATACTGTCAGAAATCGATGACCAAATGGGTCCTAATCTACAGAAATGTTCAGCAAATGTGAATTTCGGAAAACTTTAGGTCTTCATTGAAAAAATGCTTCACATGCTATAAATCACTTTGATTTTATTTGCTAAATAAATTCTTTTGCTATAGAATAGCATAGAATGCAAAAATGGGAGTTGAGCCTTACCTTTAAGGAGAATGGCAAAACTGATTTCAACTGGGTTATTTTTCACACTGAATCTCTAGAGTGCTAGAAAGGGTGAAAAGTAGTTGATAAGGGGGAAAAAAACCAACCCAACCACCACCATTATCCAAAATTTGGAGCTGATGGTGATCTAGTCTTAGTGTTTTAACAATTTCTGGAGTTCTCAGACATATTTTCTTCTGTTTTCTAGATTTTTTTTTTCCCCCCCTTTTATTTGCCTTTCACCCTGTCAGTGCAGTGTACTGAGTGTAGTCCAATGGAATTGTGTAGCTTGCATGTTTCCCTATTGATTGGAATTAAAGTTGAGTTAAAATATGGCTGCACAGATTAAAACATAGTATCTTAAATTATTAGAATAGGTTATTTTTCTTTAATCAGGAGGCAGCTTGATTTTATGCCTGTCCCCTGTCAGCTGTACTCCTGCTCCCACTTTGGTCTGCTATTGTGGAAGCAAATTGTTACATTCAAGGGACAAAACGAACTGGTTAATATTGTCAAAACATTTGTTAATTTTTCACATTAGGTGCAAATTAAAAGAAATATTTTGCTAAGCAGAGCCCCTAATAGGAGCTATATTAATAATGAAAGACAATTTAACAGCATGACTGCACAAGCAGATCAAGCCTTTGAAAAGGTCCGAACTTATGACTGTGACTGAATAAACCCATTAATTCCTTACACATTTCCATTCTCATCCCAGGCAATCAAAATGAAAATATGCAGCTCTTCATTATAGGAGAGGAAGATGTGCTGTATTGAGAATATCGCAGTACATACGGGGTTGCCTATAAAAAGTCCTGCAGATTGGGAACACCATGTTTTTAGACCAGAAGAAAAGCATGTGTTGTGTGTTGGATGTTTTGCTTACGGGACTCCCCTCACTGATCCCGTTTCAGGTGTGTCATGCTGAAAACATCTAACAAATTGGAGAAAATAGTGAAAAATGCAGATAAACGTACCATCTTTCTGGTTTCTGATGTGCAATGGGGAAACAGATGTAAAACTAGGGAAGTGACCCAGCTTTTATTTTACTGTTGATCAAAATACTCTTGCATGTTTTTAAACCTGCCGGTGTAACATTGGAGGAGTCACTCAGATGTACAAATATACGCTTGAGAGGTGCTGCTGTGGTATGTTGGTACGTTGCCTTTTAAGGTCTTTGTAGGGGAGTTCTGTCTTTAGGCAGTAGACCAGGAAGGATGGATCTTGCTTAAAAACAAAAACCTGAAGTGCTGTGGCTGGATCAGCAATGAAAGCGTAGGGGTAGATACAGGGACCTGTAACTGGTTGCCTAATCCTTCGTTGTCCACTTCTGACCTGCTTTAACTGAACCACGGTCCTAAATGACCCTGCATAACTGGGGTCTGTGTTGCTGTTCTCTCTCAGTGTAAAGAGGGCAACAAGTCTAGTACAGCTCTTCCCAATTGCACAAATGAATGGGAAATCTTCCCTCCAGCTCCCCTGCCACACCGGGCCCGAAACATCTGAGAGGAGTTGCCTGAATACTTGGTAGACATAAATCTTGGTATCATGGGGAAATATGAGGAAAGAAGATAGAGATCAAAAAGGAATATTTTAAGGGGAGAAATGAGGTATAGGGGAGCAAAGGAGACATAAGGAAAAGAATAGGAAGCCTACAACTGAGGAGGCAAAGTTAGGTGATACTTTTTAAAGAGAAGCAGGAAGAGTTCTACGCTGAAGCCTTCAAAGTGAAGGAAGGCAAAAAAGGGAGAAATTGAAAGAGGAGACGATCGTTTCAGTCTCTTAAACCAATAGCTTCTCAACCTCTTCCTTTAAAGCTTCCTTTTAATGTCAAGGAAATTAGAGGCTACAGCGAGAAGAGTTGCTGTGAGAGTGGCTGACAGCAATCAGGAAATTCAGAGTTAATGCTAACGCTGCCTCTGCTCGCTGTTGTACTGCTTTGTTACTGGGGTGGCTTGCACTTGTTGTGCTAATCTACAACACAAGATGTATTGTCCTTCCCATCAGAAATTGGACACGGTATCCAAATTGGTACACCGATTACTTCTCTTATCATTCCCTGTTTAGACTTTGCTTCAGGTACTTTTAAATGAGAATTTCTGAAATTAAAATTTCTTGAAATTAAACCCCTAGTTATTAGAGATGATCCTTCAGACCTTGCGTAGGGAGTAACTCCTTTTCATTTTGCATTTGATAGACACTTCCCTGCATATGTAATAGAATGGCCCTGAATGAATTCATAAAGGCTTTTGCCTCAGGGAGACAACAAGCTGAGGTGGGTGACTCTGAGTGTGATCCTCTGTCTATTGACATTATTTTTTTAACGTTTCCTCCCCAGGCTGTGGCGGTGTGTACTAAATAAATGATAAACATCGTACCTAACAAAGCGCGTGCTAACCATTTGTGCTACGGAGGGTGCTTCCCAGGTAGCTGAGAGGTTTGTGTGTGTGAATTATTTATTTAGGGGAGAGGGATTGATGGCGTTATCCTGTTGCCAATTTTCTCAAACAGCTGATATTCAGGCACTCAGCACTGGAAATAGGTAGTGTCTAGCTTATTAAAAAAAAAAATCACTACAATTCCCTGTTATACTGTACCTGACCCATGCAGCTAGTGTCTTGATCCAAAAATGGGAGAAACTGCTGGTTTTCCAAGTAGCTGTATTGCTAGTCCTTAAATCCTGTCACAGCAGTCCTGGCAAAACATAAGGCTGGTAAACATAAAAGTGCTGATTTCTTCTCTGATCAGAGTTACTCTAATTGATGGAAGACTCGGTAAGACTCTTCCACAGGCCAGTTGTATCGTTTACTTCCAATAAGCAGAAAACAAAGTCAGGGATGTAGCCACTTGGAGCAAACAACTGTTGTTAAAGCAATAAAGTTGCTTGATTCCCGCTTGCTCTCTGTAAAGAGGCTATTTTCTGTATGCAGGTTGTGGGTGTCCTTCTGTGCATGCCAAAGCGATTAACATAATTTGCTCACTTGCTGCTTTTTGAGCAGTTTCAGTTGAAACAGTGGTAACTGTGGTGTCCTCATTCTGCAGCTGATCCACTAAATGTGAGAGAACCTGTCAGGAGGGGAAGCATGTCAACCAGTGCAGGCTCGTGCTGCTTGGAAAGCCAGATATGAAGATAGAGCTGAAATGACTTTTAAGTCCAAGAGGATTGATTATTACACAGACTATGCCTTCCATGTTTTGTTTTGTGCTGTAAATATTTAATACTGTCACATTTTGTGTGTTGTTTCTAAACATAACGAGTTTTTTGTAGCATAAGCAACTTCCCTGCTCTGCCTGCCCAAGGAGAGACTGTGAGTGCAAGGGAAGCGTTGGGAGAAACCCAGCATACCCGTGATGTGACACTTTGTCTGGTACATTGCCGTGCTATTCCTGCAGAAGTTTGCTAATTAGTCATTAAACTGAAGTTCAGTTGCTGTGTAACCACGGATCCTTCAGTGCTGCGTGTCCTGCAGTCCTTGCTAGACTGAGTGCAAGGTTTGTGTGGGGAAGTGACTGGGGCAACGCTCTGGGTCAGAAACCGTGCCCTGGCTACGCTGAGGCCAGAGACGGCATGCGTTTCACAGTCTTCTGCGTTACCTTTAAAACACGCTATTAAATTATTTTCCGTAGTGCTGTAAACAAGTGCAGGGGAAGGGGGACATACGTACCCGCCTCGTGACTTGGCTGCGCAGAGACGCGGGCTGTAAGGCCATTCAGCAGCAGATGCCTGGTGTCTGCACTTAATGGAGTTTCTCTCTGGTTTTAGTGTTATTTTTAACTGAATTAATAGCTGGTTAACTTGCTGCAAGCTACGCATGTCTGTAGCCTGCCCTAGGGGACAGGCATTTGGAGAGTGCCCAGCATAACCTTTAGAGAAAAGTTAACTGTTCTTAATTATTTGCCTGTTACTTAACAGGGTAAGACCCGCCAGACCACTGAGAGCCAGTGGGCACCTCGGTCTGACTGGCTGTGCCCGGGCTCCTGTGCCTTCTCTCCGCAGTCTTGGGTCTCTTTGGGTTAACCTGCTCCAGTTTCAGGGCCATTGTCTAAGAGCACTGAACTTCCCCAGTCAACTCAATGAACTCTTGCATTTGGCACCGCTTTGTGTACTGTTTTTGGTGGTGTTTTTGTTTTTGGGTTTTTTTCCCCTGTGAGAAATTACATTTGAAGTTCCTGTCTCTCAGTGTGAAGTTCAGAGCTGTTCCCTCAGTTGTGCCTTTACAGTGCTTGGCTGGGTGGCTACGTTCTATGGGTTAAGTATGGAATAACTACTAGCCTCTGTTGTTTGGCTTGTTATTTTTTGTTTTTAAAAAAAAAAAAACCACAAACATAACCAAAACACACACACAAATTTGAGCCAAGCCAGTGCATTTTATCATAGAATCACAGACTGGTTTGGGTTGGGTTG